>NC_060180.1:41815660-41888160 GCF_021184085.1 Oncorhynchus gorbuscha | reverse complement strand
GTCAGAGTGACCATCAGGTTCTTGGCCACCTCCCTGACCAAGGCCCTTCTCCCCCGATTGCTCAGTTTGGCAGGGCGGCCAGCTCTAGGTAGAGTGTAGGTGGTTCCAAACTTCTTCCACTTAAGAATCATAGAGGCCACTGTGTTCTTGGGGACCTTCAAATCTTGCTGACAATTTTTGGTACCCTTCTCCAGATCTGTGCTTCGACACAATCCTGTCTCGGAGCTCTACGGACATTTTCTTTGACCTCATGTCTTGGTTTTTGGTCTGATATGCACTGTCAACTGTGGGACCTTATATAGACAGGTGTGTGCCTTTCCAAATCATGTCCAATCAATTGAATTTACCACCATCTCAAGTATGGAAACAGGATGCACCTGAGCTCAATTTCAAGTCTCATAGCAAAGGGTCTGAATACTTATGTAAATAAGGTCACTCTTGCTGCTGGTGAGTCTCTGATCCACCTCTATGCAGACGACACCATTATACTTCTGGCCCTTCTTTGGACACTGTTAACAACCCTCCAGGCAATCTCCAATGCCATACAACTTTCCTTCCGTGGCCTCCAATTGCTCTTAAATACAAGTAAAACTAAATGCATGCTCTTCAACCGATCGCTACCTGCACCTGCCCGCCTGTCCAACATCACTACTCTGGACGGCTCTGACTTAGAATACATGGACAACTACAAATACTTAGGTGTCTGGTTAGACTGTAAACTCTCCTTCCAGACCCATATCAAACATCTCCAATCCAAAGTTAAATCTAGAATTGGCTTCCTATTTCGCAACAAAGCATCCTTCACTCATGCTGCCAAACATACCCTTGTAAAACTGACCATCCTTCCAATCCTCGACTTTGGCGATGTCATTTACAAAATAGCCTCCAATACCCTACTCAACAAATTGGATGCAGTCTATCACAGTGCAATCCGTTTTGTCACCAAAGCCCCATATACTACCCACCATTGCGACCTGTACGCTCTCGTTGGCTGGCCCTCGCTTCATACTCGTCGCCAAACCCACTGGCTCCATGTCATCTACAAGACCCTGCTAGGTAAAGTCCCCCCTTATCTCAGCTCGCTGGTCACCATAGCATCTCCCACCTGTAGCACACGCTCCAGCAGGTATATCTCTCTAGTCACCCCCAAAACCAATTCTTTCTTTGGCCGCCTCTCCTTCCAGTTCTCTGCTGCCAATGACTGGAACGAACTACAAAAATCTCTGAAACTGGAAACACTTATCTCCCTCACTAGCTTTAAGCACCAATTGTCAGAGCAGCTCACATATTACTGCACCTGTACATAGCCCACCTATAATTTAGCCCAAACAACTACCTCTTTCCCTACTGTATTTTATTTATTTATTTATTTATTTTGCTCCTTTGCACCCCATTATTTATATCTCTACTTTGCACATTCTTCCACTGCAAATCTACCATTCCAGTGTTTTACTTGCTATATTGTATTTACTTTGCCACCATGGCCTTTTTTGCCTTTACCTCCCTTATCTCACCTCATTTGCTCACATCGTATATAGACTTGTTTATACTGTATTATTGACTGTATGTTTGTTTTACTCATTGTGTAACTCTGTGTCGTTGTATCTGTCGAACTGCTTTGCTGTATCTTGGCCAGGTCGCAATTGTAAATGAGAACTTGTTCTCAACTTGCCTACCTGGTTAAATAAAGGTGAAATAAATCAAATAAATATAAATGTGTTTTATTTTTAATACATTTGCAAAAAAAAAAAAAAGCTATTTTTGCTTTGTCATTATGGGTTATTGTGTGTAGATTGCTGTGGATTATAATTTTTATAATCCATTTTAGGATAAGGCTGTAACGTGACAAAATGCGGAAAAAGTCAAGGTGTCTGAATACTTTCAGACACTGTAAATAAAAGCTTACTAGGAATCTTGAATATTTCCAGTCTCTCTCCTAGTTTTCTATGGATGAGGTGTGATCACATTGTGACCAGCAACTCACCAGCACCTCTCAGAAAAAAATGATCCCTTTCACTTTGTGTTTGTTGTTGGCCAGAGAAAGAGACTGCCCGCAGGTTAGACTGTGTGTGTGTGCACTTGCGTGCATGCGTGTCTGTGTGTGTGCGTGTGTGTAAGGATGTAAGAAGAGGGTGAGTGTGGCAAATACACCTGTCAGTGCCACAGCTGGTTCTCTCTGTGGCTGCAGGGCTCTGACTGGAGCAGTGTGACACCCAGCATCACAGCACCACGCCACAGGGCCTGGGGTCCCGTCACATACACATGGGGACACACATACATACACAGACAAATGCAAAAACACATTGCATGGGTCTGAAGTCCAAAAACACCTTCTCCTGGCTCTACCCCTTTCCACCTATCACAGTGATACCTAACCCAGCGAACTAGGAACGTTCCTTAAGATTTCCATTAAGTACTAGTTAGGGTTTAACTAACCTAACATTAGAAAGATAACATCCCCAAAGCATTCAAAGAACGCTTTATTTTTTTGTACATTTTAAATGAAATATCCTTGAATGTTCTCCTATCGTTTAACAAAAGTGTTTTTCACGTCTGCTAGAACTACCACAGAGCGTTTCCTCCAAGGTCCTCGTTGGGTTGCCAGGCAACGTAATAATGCAATGATTGGGTAATGTTCTTAGAACACACTGCCGCAACAATAGAAGTGGTTCTGAGGAAACATTACGGGAATGTTCTGCTATTGTAACAACAAGCAGGGAATATATATACAATGGTCTCCTGAAGTCTTGGTGTGACACTATGACATGATGGTTCTGAGGAAACATTACAGGAATGTTCTGCTATTGTAACAACAAGCAGGGAATATATATACAATGGTCTCCTGAAGTCTTGGTGTGACACTATGACATGATGGTTCTGAGGAAACATTACAGGAATGTTCTGCTAATGTAACAACAAGCAGGGAATATATATACAATGGTCTCCTGAAGTCTTGGTGTGACACTATGACATGATGGTTCTGAGGAAACATTACGGGAATGTTCTGCTAATGTAACAACAAGCAGGGAATATATATACAATGGTCTCCTGAAGTCTTGGTGTGACACTATGACATGATGGTTCTGAGGAAACATTACGGGAATGTTCTGCTAATGTAACAACAAGCAGGGAATATATATACAATGGTCTCCTGAAGTCTTGGTGTGACACTATGACATGATGGTTCTGAGGAAACATTACGGGAATGTTCTGCTAATGTAACAACAAGCAGGGAATATATATACAATGGTCTCCTGAAGTCATGATGGTTGTAATAACGTTCCTGAACATATTTAATAAATAAAATGTTGGAGCAATTAAAAAGTTCCTTCAATATTCAGCTAATGTTGATGGAGAGAGTTGAGAAAACATTGCTGGGATGCTCTGCTAATGTTGATGTGTAATGTAACATTATTATATGATGTTGTCAAACATGATATTTTCTTAGGGTAACATCCAAACATAGCTATAGCTTTTTTAAAGAATGGTAATTAAGTAGATTTCAACCTGCGATCTGCCATCTTCGTGCCCTGTAGGCTACTTAGTCTGCTGCGCAACCAGGATCCTAATATTTAGAGTGGATTTCCCTTTGTACTGAAATAATGAAATTATTATCCAGACTATGGCTTTACATATTAGTACATATGCACATATATGTACACCTCATCACAATCTGTTTACCATGAATTCTAGGGAGAGGGAAAATAAAAAAACATCCCAACATTACAGTATATAAAGAAGATTGGTAGAGTAATACATAAGAGGATACTCATTTTCTAGGTTTAAACTACATGACCAAATGTATGTGGACACCTGCTTGTTGAACATCTCATTCCAAATCACAGGCATTAATATGGAGTTGGTCCTCCGTTGCTGCTAGAGCAGCCTCCAATCTTCTGGGAAGGCTTTCCACCAGTCAAGTTCTTCCACACTTATCTCGACAAACCATTTCTGTATGGACCTCGCTTTGCGCACGGGGCCATTGTCATGCTGAAATGGGAAAGGGCCTTCCCCAAATTGTTGCCATAAAGTTGGAAGGACAGAATTGTCTAGAATGTTATTGTATGCTGTAGCGTTAAGATTTCCCTTCACTGGAACTAAGGGGCAGAGCCCGAACCGTGAAAAACAGCCACAGACCATTATTCCTCCTCCACCAAACTTTACAGTTGGCACTATGCATTTGGGCAGAGTCCAATGGCGGCGAGATTTACACCACTCCAACCGACGCTTTGCTTTGTGCACGGTGATCTTTGATTTGTTGGCGGCTGCTCAGCCATGGAAATCCATTTCAGTTAGCTCCCGACGAACAGTTATTGTGCTGATGTTACTTCCAGAGGTAGTTTGGAACTGAGGACAGACGATCTTTACGTGCTACGTGCTTCAGCACTCGGCAGTCCCGTTTTATGAGCTTGTGTGGCCTACCACTTCGCGGCTGAGCCGTTGTTGCTCCTGGACGTTTCCACTTCACAATAACAGCACTTCCAGTTGACCCGGGCAGCTCAAGCAGGGACGAAATCTGATAAACTGACTTGTTGGAAAGGTGGCATTCTATGACGGTGCCACGTTGAAAGTCACTGAGCTCTTCAGTAAGGCCATTCTACCGCCATGTTTGTCTATGGAGATTGCATGGCTGTTTGCTCAATTCTATACACCTGTGTGGCTGAATTAGCCGAATCCAATAATTTGAAGGGGTGTCCACAAAGTTTTGTATATATAGTGTAGTTGTCCTCTTCATGGATTGTTGTACACATTTTCTCAACAGATAGATAACACTAACACATGAAAGAAGCCCCCATGGACTGTTCAAAACTTAACTGTATCATTCTGGGAACATAGGGACAGCATCCCTGATACAAACATTGTAAGAATGTCATCACAACTGGACAGATGTGTTTAGGGAACCGATCTCTTGAAATGTATCCACACTGATCGACAACCTAATGAAATATTCTGGGAACCTTTAAATAACTCAGAATGGCTATTCTGTCCATTCTTGCAACATCAAATGTTGAATCACTTGTCATATCCCCACAATGTTCCCTTAAAGACATTTTAGGTAATTTTAAAGAAAAGAAAACATTTGTTCTGGGAACGTTCTTGCAACATCAGACATCTGCTTCCACAACCTAATAGAAACATTGTAATCAGCACAACTATGATGTCCCCACAATGTTCCCACCAGACTGTTCCCACAACCTAATAGAAACATTGTAATCAGCACAACTGTGATGTCCCCACAATGTTCCCACCAGACTGTTCCCACAACCTAATAGAAACATTTTAATCAGCACAACTGTGATGTCCCCAATGTTCCCACCAGACTGTTCCCACAACCTAATAGAAACATTGTAATCAGCACAACTGTGATGTCCCCAATGTTCCCACCAGACTGTTTCCACAACCTAATAGAAACATTGTAATCAGCACAACTGTGATGTCCCCACAATGTTCCCACCAGACTGTTCCCACAACCTACTAGAAACATTGTAATCCACCCCCAGACTGTTCCCACAACCTAATAGAAACATTGTAATCAGCACAACTGTGATGTCCCCACAATGTTCCCACCAGACTGTTCCCCACAACCTAATAGAAACATTGTAATCAGCACAACTGTGATGTCCCCAATGTTCCCACCAGACTGTTTCCACAACCTAATAGAAACATTGTAATCAGCACAACTGTGATGTCCCCACAATGTTCCCACCAGACTGTTCCCACAACCTAATAGAAACATTGTAATCAGCACAACTGTGATGTCCCCACAATGTTCCCACCAGACTGTTCCCACAACCTAATAGAAACATTGTAATCAGCACAACTGTGATGTCCCCAATGTTCCCACCAGACTGTTTCCACAACCTAATAGAAACATTGTAATCAGCACAACTGTGATGTCCCCAAATGTTCCCACCAGACTGTTCCCACAACCTAATAGAAACATTGTAATCAGCACAACTGTGATGTCCCCACAACTGTTCCCACAACCTAATAGAAACATTGTAATCAGCACAACTGTGATGTCCCCACAATGTTCCCACCAGACTGTTTCCACAACCTAATAGAAACATTGTAATCAGCACAACTGTGATGTCCCCACAATGTTCCCACCAGACTGTTTCCACAACCTAATAGAAACATTGTAATCAGCACAACTGTGATATCCCCAATGTTCCCAACAGACTGTTCCCACAACCTAATAGAAACATTTTAATCAGCACAACTGTGATGTCCCCACAATGTTCCCACCAGATTGTTTCCACAACCTGATAGAAACATTGTAATCAGCACAACTGTGATGTCCCCAATGTTCCCACCAGACTGTTCCCACAACCTAATAGAAACATTGTAATCAGCACAACTGTGATGTCCCCACAATGTTCCCACCAGACTGTTTCCACAACCTAATAGAAACATTGTAATCAGCACAACTGTGATGTCCCCACAATGTTCCCACCAGACTGTTTCCAAACCTAATAGAACATTGTAATTAAATGTGATGTCCCCAATTCCCACCAGACTGTTTCCACAACGTAATAGAAACATTCCGGGAACCTTTAAAAGAACAGATTAAATATATTCTGGGAACGTTCATGCAAATTCAGGCGAATGTTTTATACAACCATTGTATAATCATCAGCACAACTGGGCAGTTGTGTGTTATGAGAACATTTGCTGCAACCAAACCAATTTTGGTTTGCTGGGAAGGCACCTCTAAAGGAGACACTGAGAGTCGAAAAGCAGGTGCAGGCGAAACATTTAATAAAACAACAAACATGGAACGAGACAACAGTAACGTCTATGCATAAACACAGGAACAATACTGATTAGGGAAATAACCTAAGGAAGTGCCAGATATAGGGGAGCTATTAAGAGGGGAGTCCAGGTGTGCGTAATGATTGATGCCAGGTGTGCGTAATGATTGATACCAGGTGCGCGTAATGATTGATGCCAGGTGTGCGTAATGATTGATACCAGGTGCGCGTAATGATTGATGCCAGGTGTGCGTAATGATTGATGCCAGGTGTGCTTAATGATTGATGCCAGGTGCGCGTAATGATTGATGCCAGGTGCGCGTAATGATTGATGCCAGGTGTGCGTAATGATTGATGCCAGGTGTGCGTAATGATTGATGCCAGGTGTGCGTAATGATTGATGCCAGGTGTGCGTAATGATTGATGCCAGGTGTGCGTAATGATTGATGCCAGGTGTGCGTAATGATTGATGCCAGGTGTGCGTAATGATTGATGCCAGGTGTGCGTAATGATTGATGCCAGGTGTGCGTAATGATTGATGCCAGGTGTGCGTAATGATTGATGCCAGGTGCGCGTAATGATTGATGCCAGGTGTGCGTAATGCATGATCCCAGGACCGGGGGTTAGTATAGCGGCGACGCTGAACCCTAGAGGGGAGGAGCAGGAGAAGATGTAACACCTCTACGTCCGCTGACAGAGTCCCTCCTCCAAGCACACACACTGAAGCCCACGCCCTCCACAAATGAATACACAACACCCATAACAACATTGGTAGCGTAGGCCTTCCCTTTCCCTTTACACACACACCTGGACCACAACCCTTCCATAGGCTTTTGGCCAAGGCTGAAACCCAACCTCCATAACCCCCTGCCATCTTTGTGACTGTCACCTCTACTCCATCAATGCTAACTGGCCCTTGTCACCATCCCTCTCTTTGCGGTCAAGGACAGCTGGCAAACACACAAACCCACACACCAACCAACCAACCAACAAGTGCACAAACATAATGCATACGTACAGTTGAAGTTGGAAGTTACACTTAGGTTGGAGTCATTAAAACTTGTTTTTCAACCTCTCCACACATCTCTTGTTAATTAACAAACTATATTTTTGGCAAGTCGGTTAGGACATCTACTTTGTGCAAGACACAAGTCATTTTTCCAACAATTGTTTACAGACAGATAATTTCACTTATAATTCACTGTTTCACAATTCCAGTGGGTCAGAAGTTTACATACACTAAGTTGACTGTGCCTTTAAACCGCTTGGAAAATTCCAGAAAATTATGTCTTGGCTTTAGAAGCTGCTGATAGGCTAATTGACCTCATTTGAGTCAATTGGAGGTGTACCTGTGGATGTATTTCAAGGCCTACCTTCAAACTCAGTGCCTCTTTGCTTGACATCATGGGAAAATCAAAAGAAATCAGCCAATACCTCAGAATTTTTTTTTAAATAAAGGTGTAGACCTCAAGTCTGGTTCATCCTTGGGAGCAATTTCCAAACGCCTGAAGGTACCACGTTCATCTGTACAAACAATAATACACAAATACAGGGGACCACACAGTCATCATTCCGCTCAGGAAGGAGATGTGTTCTGTCTCCTAGAGATGAACGTACTTTGGTGCAAAAAGTGCAAATCAATCCCAGAACAACAGCAAAGGACCTTGTGAAGATGCTGAAGGAAATAGGTACAATAGTATCTATATCCACAGCAAAACAAGTCCTATATTGACATAACCTGAAAGGCCACTCAGCAAGGAAGAAGCCACTTCTCCAAAACCGCCATAAAAGAGCCAGACTATGGTTTGCAACTACACATGGGGACAAAGATTGTACTTTTTGGAGAAATGTCCTCTGGTCTGATGAAACAAAAATAGAACTGTTTGGCCATAATGACCATAATGACCGTGTGGGGGGGAAAGGGGGAGGCTTGCAAGCCGAAAAACACCATCCCAACCATGAGGCATGGTGGTGGCAGTATCATGTTGTGGGGGGTGCTTTGCTGCAGGAGGGTCTGGTGCACTTCACAAAATAAATGGCATCATGAGGCAGGAAATGTATGTGGGTATATTGAAGCAGCATCTCAAGACATCAGTCAGGAAGTTAAAGCTTGGTCGCAAACGGGTCTTCCAAATGGGCAATGACCCCAAGCATACTTCCAAAGTTGTGGCAAAATGGCTTAAGGACAACAAAGTCAAGGTATTGGAGTTGCCATCACAAAGCCCTGACCTCAATCCTATAGAAGACTTGTGGGCAGAATTGAAGAAGCATGTGCGAGCAAGGAGGTCTACAAACCTGACTCAGTTACACCAGCTCTGTCAGGAGGAATGGGCCAAAATTCCCCCAACTTATTGTAGGAAGCTTGTGAAAGGCTTCCCGAAACATTTGACCCAAGTTAAACAATGTAAAGGCAATACTATCAATTACTAATTGAGTGTATGTAAACTTCTGACCAACTGGCAATGTGATGAAACAAATTAAAAGCTGAAATAAATTATTATCTCTACTATTATTCTGAAATTTCACATTCTTATATTATAGCGGGGATCCTAACTGACCTACGACAGGGCATTTTTACTAGGATTAAATGTCAGGAATTGTGAAAAACTGAGTTTAAATGTATTTGGCTGAGGTGTATGTAAACTTCTGACTTCAACTGTACATCCAATTTTGAACTTGCACACACAGACACAGACTTTTTTTTTGTTTACATTTTTTTTTTCACCTTTATTTAACCAGGTAGGCTAGTTGAGAACAAGTTCTCATTTGCAACTGCGACCTGGCCAAGATAAAGCATAGCAGTGTGAACAGACAACACAGAGTTACACATGGAGTAAACAATTAACAAGAAAATAACACAGAGAAAAAAAGGGGAGTCTATATACAATGTGTGCAAAAGGCATGAGGAGGTAGGCGAATAATTACAATATTGCAGATTAACACTGGAGTGATAAATGATCAGATGATCATGTACAGGTAGAGATATTTTTGTGCAAAAGAGCAGAAAAGTAAATAAATAAAAACTGTGGGGATGAGGTAGGTGAAAATGGGTGGGCTATTTACCAATAGATTATGTACAGCTGCAGCGATCGGTTAGCTGCTCAGCTAGCTGATGTTTGAAGTTGGTGAGGGAGATAAAAGTCTCCAACTTCAGCGATTTTGCAATTCGTTCCAGTCACAGGCAGCAGAGTACTGGAACGAAAGGTGGCCGAATGAGGTGTTGGCTTTAGGGATGATCAATGAGATACACCTGCTGGAGCGCGTGCTACGGATGGGTGTTGCCATCGTGACCAGTGAGCTGAGATAAGGCGGAGCTTTGCCTAGCATGGCCTTGTAGATGACCTGAAGCCAGTGGGTCTGGCGAATATGTAGCGAGGGCCAGAATATGTGGTGGGTAGCGTCATTTAGGGCCAGCCGACTAGAGCATACAAATAGTGCATCTAAATCTTAAAGGGGGAATACAGTGGTGGGTAGTATAAGGTGCTTTAGTGACAAAACGGATGGCACTGTGATAAACTGCATCCAGTTTGCTGAGTAGAGTGTTGGAAGCAATTTTGTAGATGACGTCGCCGAAGTCGAGGATCGGTAGGATAGTCAGTTTTACTAGGGTAAGCTTGGCAGCGTGAGTGAAGGAGGCTTTGTTGCGGAATAGAAAGCCGATTCTTGATTTGATTTTCGATTGGAGATGTTTGATATGGGTCTGGAAGGAGAGTTTGCAGTCTAGCCAGACACCTAGGTACTTATAGGTGTCCACATATTCAAGGTCGGAACCATCCAGTGTGGTGATGCTAGTCGGGCATGCGGGTGCAGGCAGCGATCGGTTGAAAAGCATGCATTTGGTTTTACTAGCGTTTAAGAACAGTTGGAGGCCACGAAAGGAGTGTTGTATGGCATTGAAGCTCGATTGGAGGTTAGATAGCACAGTGTCCAATGACGGGCCGAAAGTGTATAAAATGGTGTCGTCTGCGTAGAGGTGGATCAGGGAATCGCCCGCAGCAAGAGCAACATCATTGATATATACAGAGAAAAGAGTCAGCCCGAGAATTGAACCCTGTGGCACCCCCATAGAGACTGCCAGAGGACCGGACAACATGCCCTCCGATTTGACACACTGAACTCTGTCTGCAAAGTAATTGGTGAACCAGGCAAGGCAGTCATCAGAAAAACCGAGGCTACTGAGTCTGCCGATAAGAATATGGTGATTGACAGAGTCGAAAGCCTTGGCGGGGTCGATGAAGACGGCTGCACAGTACTGTCTTTTATCGATGGCGGTTATGCTGTCGTTTAGTACCTTGAGTGTGACTGAGGTGCACCCGTGACCGGCTCGGAAACCAGATTGCATAGCGGAGAAGGTACGGTGGGATTCGAGATGGTCAGTGACCTGTTTGTTGACTTGGCTTTCGAAGACCTTAGATAGGCAGGACAGGATGGATATAGGTCTGTAGCAGTTTGGGTCCAGGGTGTCACCCCCTTTGAAGAGGTGGATGACTGCGGCAGCTTTCCAGTCCTTGGGGATCTCAGACGATATGAAAGAGAGGTTGAACAGGCTGGTAATAGGGGTTGCGACAATGGCGGTGGATAGTTTCAGAAATAGAGGGTCCAGATTGTCAAGCCCAGCTGATTTATACGGGTCCAGGTTTTGCAGCTCTTTCAGAACATCTGCTATCTGGATTTGGGTAAAGGAGAACCTGGAGAGGCTTGGGCGAGGAGCTGCGGGGGGGCCGGAGCTGTTGGCCGAGGTAGGAGTAGCCAGGCGGAAGGCATGGCCAGCCGTTGAGAAATGCTTGTTGAAGTTTACGATAATCATGGATTTGTCGGTGGTGACCGTGTTCCCTAGCCTCAGTGCAGTGGGCAGCTGGGAGGAGGTGCTCTTGTTCTCCATGGACTTCACAGTGTCCCAGAACTTTTTGGAGTTGGAGCTACAGGATGCAAACTTCTGCCTGAAGAAGCTGGCCTTAGCTTTCCTGACTGACTGCGTGTATTGGTTCCTGACTTCCCGGAACAGTTGCATATCGCGGGGACTGTTCGATGCTATTGCAGTCCGCCACAGGATAATTTTGTGCTGGTCGAGGGCAGTCAGGTCTGGAGTGAACCAAGGGCTGTATCTGTTCTTAGTTCTGCATTTTTTGAACGGAGCATGCTTATCTAAAATGGTGAGGAAGTTACTCTTAAAGAATGACCAGGCATCCTCAACTGACGGGATGAGGTCAATGTCCTTCCAGGATACCCGGGCCAGGTCGATTAGAAAGGCCTGCTCACAGAAGTGTTTTAGGGAGCGTTTGACAGTGATGAGGGGTGGTCGTTTGACTGCGGCACCGTAGCGGATACAGGCAATGAGGCAGTGGTCGTTGGACATCGGAGGGATGTGTAGGTTTTTTCTGAGATCCTGGTTGAAGACAGCGGAGGTGTATTTGGAGGGCCAGTTGGTCAGGATGACGTCTATGAGGGTGCCCTTGCTTACAGAGTTAGGGTTGTACCTGGTGGGTTCTTTGATGATTTGTGTGAGATTGAGGGCATCTAGCTTAGATTGTAGGACTGCCGGGGTGTTAAGCATATCCCAGTTTAGGTCACCTAGCAGAACAAACTCTGAAGCTAGATGGGGGGCAATCAATTCACAGATGGTGTCCAGGGCACAGCTGGGAGCTGAGGGGGGTCGGTAACAGGCGGCAACAGTGAGAGACTTATTTCTGGAGAGAGTAATTTTCAGAATTAGTAGTTCGAACTGTTTGGGTATGGACCTGGAAAGTATGACATTACTTTGCAGGCTATCTCTGCAGTAGACTGCAACTCCTCCCCCTTTAGCTGTTCTATCTTGACGGAAGATGTTATAGTTGGGTATGGAAATCTCTGAATTTTGGTGGCCTTCCTGAGCCAGGATTCAGACACGGCAAGGAGATCAGGGTTAGCAGAGTGTGCTAAAGCAGTGAGTAAAACAAACTTAGGGAGGAGGCTTCTGATGTTGACATGCATGAAACCAAGGCTTTTTTGACGATCACAGAAGTCAACAAATGAGGGTGCCTGGGGACATGCAGGGCCTGGGTTTACCTCCACATCACCCGCGGAACAGAGAAGGAGTAGTATGAGGATGCGGCTAAGGGCTATCAAAACTGGTCGCCTAGAGCGTTGGGGACAGAGAATTAGAGGAGCAGGTTTCTGGGCATGGTAGAAAATATTCAGGGCATAATGCGCAGACAGGGGTATGGTGGGGTGCGGGTATGGCGGAGGTAAGCCCAGGCACTGGGTGATGATGAGAGAGGTTTTATCTCTGGACATGCTGGTTGTAATGGGTGAGGTCACCGCATATGTTGGAGGTGGGACAAAGGAGGTATCAGGGGTATGAGGAGTGGGACTAGGGGCTCCATAGTGAACTAAAACAATGATATAGATCTGATGGTTCCTACTAACCTGAGCAACAGTATACAAGGCATGTTGACATTTGAGAGAGACATACAGCGAGGCATACAGTAATCACAGGTGTTGAATTGGGAAAGCTAGCTAAAACAGTGGGTGAGACAGCAGCTAGTCAGCTAGCATAACAACAGCAGGTAAAATGGCATTGACTAGGCAACGGGGCCGACAGATAAAACAAACAAGCAGAATGGAGTACCGTGATTAATGGACAGTCCAGCGTGCATCAGCTATGTAGCCAAGTGATCAGAGTCCAGGGGCAGCGGTAGATGGGGCAGGGGGGCTGGGCTGGCGAGTGTTATCCAGGTTAAGAAAACTAACAATGACTAAGTAGCTTGTAGCTAGCTAGCTGGTAGTTAAATAGCTTGTAGTTAGCTAGCTGGTAGCTAAATAGCTTGTAGCTTGCTGGTTAGCTTCTGGAGGTTCTTGAGGTGTGTTCTGGGCTAAACAAGCTAGCAGTTAGCATGCCGAGTTAGCAAGCAAGGAGATAGCGAGGGCTAGAGAGTTAGCCTTTGGAGGACGTTGCGATGGGGTGAGTCTGTTTATTCCTCTTCATGCGGTGACATCGATAGACCGGTCGTAGGTCCAGGTATTGTAGCCCAGGAGTATGCTAGGAGCTCTGGCCGGGCTAGCTTCAAGCTACGTGGGTGGAAACAGGAGTAATCAACCAGGGTTGCTGTTTAGCTCGATAGCTAGTTGTGAAGATCCAGCTGAAGAATGTTCCGTTTGTGGTGGGAATGTTCAGGGCTTTCCGAGCAAAAAAGACCGCTAAAGTTGAGTTCCGGTCCGTTATAACTACTTTAGGTTAGCATTGGCGGGTTGCAGAAGACTATTTGGAAGCTTAGGTTTAGAAAATGTTTTTAAAGATATGCGTGTAATGAACTTCGCTGTCGAGAGCTTTCCGAGCTAAAGGACTTTTAATGAAGATAAAGCGGTATGAAATAACTGAAAATACAAAAACCAAACGCTAGCAAACTAGCTGGCTAGCTTCAACACAAAGACAGGTACAATCACCCACGAAGGGTTCCTCAAGGTTTCGGTTCCCAATCGAAAATATAACTACTTTAGGAAAAGTAGCTACATTGGCGGGTTGCAGAAGAGTATTTGGAACCCATGCTTAGGTTTAGCAAAATGTTTAAAAAACTATCATCAGTAATGAATATCTAAAGCAAAATGTTTAAAAAAATATCTAAAATATCTAAAACGAAAAAGAGACGATATTTACAGAGAGACGATACGACAGGACGAGTTACTGCTATGCCATCTTGGACATTGAAACAACCCATTGCACCTACTAGAGCGCTGGTACGGTTAAGGTCTAGATTTCCATGGTTCGGAAAACCAAAAACATAATGGAAGACCTGTGGGTAAACACACATGTAAACAGGACAGACCAGAATGCCTGGCAATGGACTGACTATCATTTTTTAAGAAGAGAAAGAGAAACACAAGAAGAGAGAGCAAGGAAGATCTAAGAAACAGAAAGAAATGCAATAAAATTGACTTTTATTGCATTGGTTTTTGGCGTTTAGGGGAAAAAAAGCATGAAACACACACACCGATTATGGTGTTCACACCGATTGGTCGGTTCTATTAAATGGATTCTCACTGTCTACACCAGTCAGTACTGTACCTCCATCTCGTCAAGGAAGAGTCCTCAGTGTGTGCCCAAGCAGGGTGGACTCTATGTGGAGAAAGTGCCTCAGGCAGTACCGCTCCCTATCCCCAGTCGCTTCCCTTCCTCTTCGATGTCAGAGACGACTTGGAATAAAGGGCCTATATGACAGAGCCATGCACCCCTGTAACGATAATTACTACAGAGTGATTCATTTGTATCTCAGACACAGAGCCAGAGGTGCATTCACTGACAACTAGTTCAGTCACAATTCTCTGAATACCATGTAGTAAGGATGGCGAATTCTTGTAGTTCTTTTTCATACATTCCTGTCATATAAACAATTGTTGGATGTCTTGGCTTGTTCAGTGTGACAGGGTCTAAGTCTGCCAATTAAGTAACACTTTGTAAGTAAGTAGTGTGGATGTGTGGATGTAGGCTCTGACAAAGTTCTGGCACTGTCCAAGTGTTTTTGCCTTTATTGTGTAGTGTGGCTGGTGTTATGCTGGGCTGAATTACCGAACGGTAATGTAAGGGCACGTGCCCTGGTGCTCCCGACCGCCATGGGGTATCCAACCGAAAAATATATATTTTAGGTTAGAGGTCAGGGGCCCCCCAAATAGCATATGAACATGTCCTAAGCAATGGCAAAATGTGTAGAATAGCAAATGAACTTCTTCAGGATTGGTGGGACGGTTGAGGTAACATAGGTTAATGCAATTAACTTGAGGTTGTAGGTGACAAGAATGTTTCTCAGGACATAGACATATCTGATATTGGCAGAAAGCTTACATTCTTGTTAATCTAACTGAACTGTCCAATTTACAGTAGCTATTACAGTGAAAGAATACCATGCTACATGAAAAGTTATTAATAAACAAATTAGGCACATTTGGGATACAACATTTTGAACAGAAATGGAATGTTTCATTGGATCAGTCTGAAACTTTGCACATGCATTGCCAATATCTAAATTGCACCTGGGCTGAAATAATACTTATTAACCTTTCTCTTGCATTTCAAAGAAGAAAAATACAAAAAGACGGTTGGTTTTTTCTTTGTATTATCTTTTTCCAGATCTAATGTGTTATATTCTCCTACATTCCTTTCACATTTCCACAAACTTCAAAGTGTTTGCTCCAGGGCCTGAGCTACAGGCAGTTAGATTTGGGTATGTCATTTTAGGCAAAAATTGGAGAGAAAAAAATCATCCTTAATCCTAAAGGTTAAAACTGCAATATCTTCTCTCACTCATCCTCTGTCAAAATGGGAAAAATAGCATGAGATGTAAAGTATTTTTTTTAAAAACATTTTGTGGGAGGGTTGGGGACCCCTGGAGTTAGGTGCCCTGGGGCCCAAAATGCATTAGTGTTATGCCCCGATCCTGGTGACTGACCAATAGGAACACAGCGAGCATGGATTATCCACACAACAATATGAGGATTGTGAATAGTCAGATTAATATAACAGTTATTATTATATTATTGATGATCTTTTTGGGACGCCTATTTGATTCATAGTACAGACATGTAAAGTTTGCAAGTGAAAACTATTTCTAAGGTGCATACTCACTTTAGTCACGCATCAAATCAAATTCAACTTTATTTGGCACATGCGCCAAATACAATGTATTAGTCCGGTGGCCATTGGATTAATTGAACAGTAGTCTGGGGGTAGAAGCTGTTATGGAGCCTTTTGGTCCTAGACTGGTGCTCCAGTATCACTTGCCGTGCGGTAGCAGAGAAAACATGACCAGGGTCTATGACCAGGGTGACTGGAGTCTCTGACAATTTTTAGGGCTTTCCTCTGACACCACCTATTATATAGGTCCTGGATTGCAGGAAGCTTGGCCCCAGTGATGTACTGGGCCGTACACACTACCCTCTGTAGCGCCTTGCGGTCGGAGGCCGAGCAGTTGCCATACCAGGCAGTGATGCAACCGGTCAGGATGCTCTCGATGGTGCAGCTGTAGAACCTTTTAAGGATCTGAGGACCCATGACAAATCTTTTCAGTCTCCTGAGGGGGAATAGGTTTTGTCGTGCCCTCTTCATGACTGTCTTGGTGTGTTTGGACCATGACAGTTTGTTGGTGATGTGGACAACAAGGAACTTGAAACTCTCGATCCCAGGGTCTTTAGCTTAGTGATGAGCTTTGTGGGCACTATGGTGTTGAACACTGAGCTGTAGTCAATGAACAGCATTCTCACATAGGTGTTCCTTTTGTCCCGGTGGAAAAGGGCAGTGTGGAGAGAGTTTGAGATTGCGTCATCTGTCGATCTGTTGGGGCGGTATGCGAACTGGAGTGGGTCTAGGGTATCCGGGAGAGTGCTGTTGATGTGAGACATGGAATTTTTACTAGGATTAAATGTCAGGAATTGTGGAAAAGAACTGAGTTTAAATGTATTTGGCTGAGGTATATGTAAACTTCCGACTTCAACTGTATATGTTGCCCCTTTCACCTGTGTCTGGTGTTAGCTAGTTACTGGCTAGCTAGGTCTACAGCCAGCATGGAACAATAGGGGGGGAAGGGTTGTTCAACACTTAGACGCAGTTGTCAAGTCAACACATCCGTGATGCTGTGAACGGCATCATAAGAGACATTACAAATGGGAGATGTATAAAAAAAAGTATATAATTGATGCAATTTCAATGTTGTTTGAGTTGCTTTGTGTGTCACCAAATTAGCATGAGATGATTTGACTGCAACACTGCTCACTGCATCCAAGTTGCTTGACATAGGCGTTTCAAAGAGCTCAGTCAAGAGGAACTTATGAATATTAGCTCCTTGCCCACTCAGCCTGTTTTTCAAACTTGCTGGTAGTTAGCCATGCAAGAAAAACAAAATTCAGAATGACTGTTCAGGACCTGTTCAGGAATTGTAAAAGACTGAATCTGACGTACAGTGTGGGAAGGCCTTTATTTAGACTTGTACCTACTAATTATCACTATGTGCAAAAAGTCAGCTAATAGAGACATATTAAATGAATAATGTGCTATATTGATAGTCTAGTTATTTTGTTTACACAAGGCTAATGCTCTAGATAAATAAGTGGAAATGAAACAATCCCATCATGTATTCTGCTGACATTTCCATAACCATTAGAAACTAGAGAAATGTAAAAAATAAAGTAACCAAGTTGACAGGAGAAATTAAACTGTGTCTTGACTGTATCTGTCAGGGGGGTTACCTTTCCCCAGTCTAAAGTTTTTAGAGTCAATGACTGGTTGCCCTGTTGGCTCTGCCTGCCGTGTGTGTGTGTGTGTGTGTGTGTGTGTGTGTGTGTGTGTGTGTGTGTGTGTGTGTGTGTGTGTGTGTGTGTGTGTGTGTGTGTGTGTGTGTGTGTGTGTGTGTGTGTGTGTGTGTGTGTGTGTGTGTGTGTGTGTGTGTGTGTGTGTGTGTGTGTGTGTGTGTGTGTGTGTGTGTGTGTGTGTGTGTGTGTGTGTGTTGCAGCGATCAACTTCTGCTAAATACTAATTACTGAATACTTAGTGCGGGTGCCCTTTCTATTGAGTCCCTTTAGTATAAACATTCATTATGGCTCTTTTTGTCCTTTGTAGCTCCATCATCATTATTCCACCGCTTCCCCCCGGAGGAGAGTGGGAGCCGAGGCCGAGACTGGGGCCGGACCCGGCTGGAAAAAACACTGATATTTGTGCGCAGAGATCAAAAGCATTTACCTTTAGATGTTTCCCCGATATGAATATTCAATGTCCTTATTGAAATCTAATGTGGGTCTCCTTGTCTCAGGGGCCTTTTCATCAGTGCCTGTTGCCCGAGGCCACTGCTGATTGACAGCCAAACTTTAATAAAGAGAGAGGAGGGAAAAGAGAAGGAAATCTGGTGGTGATGGAGATGTGAGCAGAGAGGGTTGCTGTGTGAATCCAGGGAGGGCTGAAAAAGACATGAGCGGAGGGGTGAAGGGTGGAAGAGAGGGGTGAAGGGTGGAAGAGAGGGGTGAAGGGTGGAAGAGAGGGGTGGAGGGTGGAAGAGAAGGGTGGAGGGTGGAAGAGAGGGGTGAAGGGTGGAGGGTGGAAGAGAGGGGTGAAGGGTGGAAGAGAGGGGTGGAGGGTGGAAGAGAGGGGTGGAGGGTGGAAGAGAAGGGTGGAGGGGTGGAAGAGAGGGGTGAAGGGTGGAGGGTGGAAGAGAGGGGTGAAGGGTGGAAGAGAGGGGTGGAGGGTGGAAGAGAGGGGTGAAGGGTGGAAGAGAGGGGTGGAGGGTGGAAGAGAGGGGTGAAGGGTGGAAGAGAGGGGTGAAGGGTGGAAGAGAGGGGTGGAGGGTGGAAGAGAAGGGTGGAGGGTGGAAGAGAGGGGTGAAGGGTGGAGGGTGGAAGAGAGGGGTGAAGGGTGGAAGAGAGGGGTGGAGGGTGGAAGAGAGGGGTGAAGGGTGGAAAGAGAGGGGTGAAGGGTGGAAGAGAGGGGTGTAGGGTGGAAGAGAAGGGTGGAGGGTGGAAGAGAGGGGTGGAGGGGCTATTTAACCTTGTGTATTTCCAAGTGGATCCAGGAGTTTATTAACACCTCTGGAAACAATAAACAAATTGAAACAAGGGTTAATAAACTAAGGCAAAACACACCCTATTGTTTCCTAAAATGATATTCCTTCAACATTTGTAATGATGAGTTTCTCTCTGTCACAGACCAAATCCTTTTCAACTCTCTCTCTTTCTCTGCCGGGAATGTTGTGATGATATTGTGTGTATGTCTCTGTTGTTCGAGCTAAGACAAAGCCCATTGAATATCACTGCATATCAATACATACGTGAGTGAACCACATCCTGAAGTCATGAAGTGATCTGCCTCTTTGGGTATGATGGATGACTAAATTTGGACAGACAGACTGACAGTGACAAACGCCACAGCTCAAGGAGTAGGAAACTCCGATGTGATGTGGACAATGGACTATTAAGCCCGTTTATACCTGGTCCTAACATGCGTCCTGTGTCCTGATCTTGTCCATATCCTAATTGTGTTCACATTATAGACACGCGTACCCATGGTATTAATGTGTCTTTTATATGTCCACTGTGTCCCCATTGTGACTCCATTTCCTGGTCCCTCCCTGTATGCAAAGTATTTGACAGATATTCTCTGAAAATAATATTTAAGGCATACACTGAGTGTACAAAACATTAACACATTCCTAACACCTTCCTAATATTGAGTTGCATCCCCTGTTGCCCTCAAAACAGACTCAATTCGTCAGGGCATGGACTCTACAAGGTGTTGAAAGCATTCTACAGGGATGCTGGCCCATGTTGACCCCAATGCTTCCCACAATTTTTCTTAATCTCATTTTATTTTTTGAGTGGATTCTCTTCCCTCCATGGTACGTTTACGGTCCTGCAGTGTAGTAAAGAATTGTCTCTGTCTTTCAGACCAACTGCTGCTGAGCTGCTAAAGCATAAATTCTTCACTATAGCAAAGGTAAAACATATACTGTATATACACTGAGTGTACAAAACATTAGGAACACCTACCTCTAATATTGAGTTACACACGATTTTGCCCTCAGAACAGCCTCAATTCGTTCACTCCACACTAAGGTGTCAAAAGCGTTCCACAGGGATGCTGGCCCATGTTGACTCCAATGCTTCCCACAGTTGTGTCAAGTTGGCTGGATGTCCTTTGGGTGGCGGGCCATTCTTGATACACACAGGAAACTGTTCAGCGTGAAAAACCCAGTAGCGCTGCAGATCTTGACACAAACCGGTGCGCCTGGCACCTACTACCATAACCCGTTCAAAGCCACTTAAATGGTTTCTCTTGCCCATTCACACTCTGAATAGCACACATACACAATCCATGTCTCAATTGTCTCAAGGCTTAAAAATCATTCTATAACCTGTACCCTCCCCTTCATGTACACTGATTAAAGAGGAATGAATAACAAGTGACATCAATACAGGATCATAGCTTTCGCCTGGTTTCACCTGTGTTTAATGATCATTGAAAAACAGAAGATTCACACACTCCTAGTAAATCTGCATGTATAACCATTTACAACAGAGTAAAACATTTATTTCCAACTCTCTACATTTCAGCCCAATTTACATAATTTAAACATTTGATTTGGGCAGATACACAAAGTATTAGAGTATGTCAAGCAACTGTAGCCACTAGCCAGGTAGGTACCCCTGATGATAGCAGAAAACCAACTGAAACTTAACTTACATGTAAAGAGAGGGAGCACACACACACACACACACACACACACACACACACACACACACACACACACACACACACACACACACACACACACACACACACACACACACACACACACACACAGAATAATAGTGAAGACCTCAAAACAATGAAATAACACATATGGAATCATGTAGTAACCAAAACAGTGTTAAACAAATACAATTATATTTTATATTTAAGATTCTTCAAAGTAGCCACCCTTAGCCTTGATGACATCTTTGCACACTCTTGGCATTATCTCAACCAGCTTCGTGAGGCAGTCACCTGGAATGCATTTAAATTAACAGGTGTGCTTTGTTAAAAGTTAAATAATGGAATTTCTTTCCTTCTTAATGAATTTAAGCTAATCAGTTGTGTTGTGAAAAGGTAGGGATGGTATACAGAAGATAGCCCTATTTGTCACGTTCTGATCTTAGTTTCTTTGTGATGTCTTTGTTTTAGTATGGTCAGGGCGTGAGTTGGGTGGGTTGTTTATGTTCATTTTTCTATGTTGTGTTTTGTGTTTGGCCTGGTATGGTTCTCAATCAGAGGCAGGTGTCGTTAGTTGTCTCTGATTGAGAATCATACTTAGGTAGCCTTTTCCCACCTGTGTTTCGTGGGTGATTGTTTTCTGTTGAGTGTTTGTATCTGCACCAGACAGAACTGTTTCGGTTTCGTTCGTTCACTTTGTTGTTTTTGTTCAGTGTTCTGTTACTTTACTTACCACGCTGCACCTTGGTCATCACCTTCTTCCACCGCCAACGACCGTTACACTATTGGTAAAAGACCAAGTCCATATTATGGCAAGAACAGCTCAAATAAGCAAAAAGAACTGACTGTCCATCATTACTTTAAGACATGAATGTCAGTCAATACGGAAATGTCAATAACTTTGAAAGTTCCTTCAAACTGGCTCTCATGAGGACCACCACAGGAAAAGAAGACCCAGAGTCACCTCTGCTGTAGAGGATAAGTTCATTAGAGGTACTAGCCTCAAAAATTGCAGCCCAAAAGAAATGCTTCACAGAGTACAAGTAACAGACACATCTCAACATCAACTGTTCAGAGGAGATTGCGTGAATCAGGTCTTCATATGGTCGAATTGCTGCAAAGAAACCACTACTAAAGGACACCAATAATAAGAAGAGACTTGCTTCGACCAAGAAACACGAGCAATGGACACATTAGACCGGTGGAAATCTGTCCTGTGCTCTGATGAGTACAAATGTGAGAGTTTTGGTTGCAACCGCCGTGTCTTTGTGAGACGCAGAGTAGGTGAACGGATGATCTCTGCATATGTGGTTCCCACTATGAAGCATAGAGGAGGTGTGATGGTGTGTCGGTGCTTTGCTGGTGACACTGTCAGTGATTTATTTAGAATTCAAGGCACACTTAACCTGCATGGCTACCACAGTATTCTGAAGGAATACGTCATCCCGTCTGGTTTGCGCTGAGTGGGACAATCACTTGTTTTTCAACAGGACAATGACCCAACACACATCCAGGTTGTGTAAGGGCTATTTGACCAAGAATGGGAGTGATGGAGTGCTGAATCAGATGACCTGGCCTCCACAATCACCCGACCTCAACTAAATTGAGATGCTTTGGGATGAGTTAGACCGCAGAGTGAAGGAAAACCAGCCAACAAATGCTCAGCATATGTGGGAACTCCTGTTTGCAAAGCATTCAAGGTGAAGCTGGTTGAGAGAATGCCAATAGTGTGCAAAGCTTCCGTTAAGGCAAAGGGTTTCTACTTTGAAGAATCTCAAATATAAAATATATTTTGATTTGCTTAACACTATTTTGGTTACTACATGATTCCATGTGTGTTATTTCATAGTTTTAATGTCTTCACTAGTATTCTGCAATGTAGAAAATAGTACAAGTAAAGGAAAACCCTTGAATGAGTAGGTGTGTCCAAACTTTGACTGGTACTGCATGTGTACTGTAATCACATTTAACAAATGTTTGCATCAAGCCTGTCTTGAACATTTCGCCAAAGGTTCTCATCGACATCGCAGTTAATGTCCTCATTGTTCATGCACCTGGGGGAAAAACTTTTGGAATGGCAAAACCAAGGCTGACATTGGTCTGGGTTGATATCCCAGCGCGCCTCATCCATGGCCTGAAGGAGGCTGGCACGCTTATGTGGATGGTGATCATACACCTTCGACCTCCATGCTGAAAATAAATCCTCGATATGTTTGAGGAAAGGAGATTATGGGGGCAGGTATAGGGTCAGGAATCGGGGATGGGCCTGAAACCATGCCTGAACCATGCCTGAACCATGCCTGAACCACAACTGCATGGTGGAACCTGACATTGTCCCACACAATGAAATAGGTGACCCTTTCTCCTTGACAGGCCTGCTATATCTCATTGAGGGGGTGTGCAGCATTGTAGGACACAAGTAGAGGCCTAATTCCCTACCACCTCATCTTCAGATATGGCTGCACACATGGAGATGTCCAGGAACTTGAACGGTCACCTGTTGGCCGATGAGGTTCCGCCCACGGTGGCAAGTTTTGGCCAGATTGAAGGCCGATTCATCAACAAATATGTATTTCGTCGTTTCACAGCAACATCAAGCATCCTTCACCCTCTAAAAAGAGATTTGGGTTAGTCATTGTCAATTACAATACGATATGGTGAAGTAGCATGCACAACAAATAGCATGCACAGCCCGCAGTTGTTTCATCTGGTCATTGTTTCTCTCAGAAGGCACCGGGCATATCTGTTTCATAGATACCTGGGTCCTCTTCAAAAGGCCTATTGTATACATGCTGATGGATGCCACATTGGCAAAGGTGTCATTGTTGTCGTCAATGGCCTGTTTTATTTCATTCAGACATATATCATTCCTGGCCCTCACCATTTCCACCACTGCCTGCTCCTGTTGGTCGGTCAGCAAACGGCCTCGGCCCCCACGTGGCCCTCTGTCACTTCTGAGGGTCGAACGGAGTACACAGTCAATCTACCATAAGAATACAGGTATATATATGTCTTAATGATAGAATTGACTGTTGACCGTTTGAAGTTAGGATGTACCAATCATTCAGCCTCTGCCATGGTAAGGCCACTGTTTATAACATGGTCAACTGTGATGGCCTGGACTTCGTCCAACATGACACATCTCTGTTCTCTGCATCCCCCTCTCTGATGACCACCTCTCTGACAGGACCCTTGCCACATCTCGGTCGGGGCCCTTGGCCACCTCTCTGATGGGGCCGTTGCCACCTCTCTGTTGGGGCCCTTAGCCACCTCTCTGATGAGGCCCTTGGCGGCCACCTCTCTGACCAGTCCCTTGGCCATCTGGCTGCCTGTGCCCTTGGCGGCCACCTCTCTGACTGGACCCTTGGCCACCTCTCTAATGGGGCCCTTATCCACATCCACCAGCTCTGAGTTGTCTTCCTCTCCCTTGCAGTGGTCCAAGCACATGTTGTGCATCCTGCTACATGTTAAAAGAAATTGTATTCACACACCACCTTTTAAAATGGTTACCAATTCACTACGTGAAATCATTAGCAATAACAAGTAGTCATTATGTATGGTAATCATCATGTATTGTATTTTACAGTATTGTATGTTACTTGTGTATTATTGTGGTCCTGTGTAGCTCAGTTGGTAAGAGCATTGCACTAGTAACATCCGGGTTGTGCATTTGATTCTCACTGGGTGATTATCAAATAAGAGCAGTTGGATTAAGTATTAGTAAAAGGTATTTTAACAAATGAGACGACAGTCATATCAATAGTAATGTGAGCATTTACTTCATATCAGTGGTTTCCAAGCTTTTTCACCCGGGCCCCCCTCCCATCATTAGGGAACATTTGCGGAGAGAACATTTTGAAGGTTTAAAGTTTATTTCCTGCAATTCTATAACATTTTGCCATGTCTGATGTGTGTTCATGTGATATATAAGCGACTCAAACAACAAAATCAATACCCCATAATGTCAACGTGGAATTATATTTTTCGAAATGTTTTCAAATGAATAAAAAATGAAAAGCTGAAATGTCTTGAGTCAATAAGTATTCAACCTCGTTGTTGTGGCAAGCCTAAATATTTTTATTTTTATTTAACCTTTATTTAACTAGGCAAGTCAGATAAGAACAAATTATTATTTACAATGAAGGCCTACCAAAAGGCAAAAGGCCTCCTGCTGGGACAGGGCCTGGGATTAAAAATGTTTTAAAAAGTTAAGAAGTAAAGTAATAAGTTGCATGGACTGTGTGTTTAACATGATAATTGAAACCTCATCTATGTGCACCACACATAATATTATGTGTAAGACCAGCAAGGTTTTCCAATGCCTCGCAAAGAGGGACACCTATTGGTACATGGGTTAGTGTTAACATAAAAAGCAGACATTGAAAATCCCTTTGAGCATGGTGAAGTTATTAATTACACTTTGGATGGTGTATCAATACACCGAGTCACTACAAAGATACAAGTGTCCTTCCTAACTCAGTTGCTGGAGAGGAAGGAAACTGCTCAGGGATTTCACTATGAGGCCAATGGTGACTTTAAAACCGTTACAGAGTTGAATGGCTGTGATAGGAGAAAACTGATGATGGATCAACAACATTGTAGTTACTCTACAATACTAACCTAATTGACACAGCAAAAATAAGGAAGCCTGTACATAATACAAATATTCCAAAACATGCATCCTGTTTGCATTAAAGTAATACTGCAAACATTTTTCCAAAGCAATTCACTTTTTTATCCAGAATACAAAGTGTTACGTTTGGGGTGCCGCTCTCCATATTGGCTGCATCATGTTATGGGTATGCTTTTAATGTGAAGTTAGGGGTGACAGGTAGCCTAGTGGTAAGAGCGTTGAGCTAGTAACAGAAAGGTTGCCAGATCGAATCCCCAAGCTAACAATGTAAAAATAATCTGTTGTTCTGCCCCTGAACAAGGCGGTTAACCCACTGTTCCTAGGCCGTCATTGAAAATAAGAGCTTGTTCATAACTGACTTACCTAGTTAAATAAAGATTTTAAAAATCTTTAAGCACTAGGGAGTTTTTCAGGATAAAAAAGGAACAAAAATGGAGCTAATCACAGGAAATATCCTAGAGGAAAACCTGCTTCAGTCTGCTTTCCACCAGACACTGGGAGATGAATTCACCTTTCAGCAGGACAATAACCTAAAACGCAAGACCAAATATACACAGGAGTTGCTTACCAAGAAGATAGTTAATGTTCATGAGGGGCTGAGTTCTGACTTAAATCTGCTTTAAAATATATTTGCAAGACCTGAAAAATGTGGAATTAGGTCAAGGGGTATGAATACTTTCTGAAGGCACTGCATACTGCTCTGTAAGGTCTGAAAAACGGACAAGAAAGAGGAAAACTGCTGATGCACTACCCAATTCGAAAATGTTCCCTTGTGCATTCTACTATAATTACAGGGGTAAATTGAAAACAATGTGAAATGTATTTCTAGATGAAACACTGATTAAGTTTGGTGAAAAAGTGGTTGTATGATTTTGAATGTTGTACTCAATCATTTGAAAATGTCCTTAGAGTTTTGAAACAAATGCCTTTTTGATGATCTGTTTGGAGTTTTGTACTAAGTTGTGAAAATGTACCACATACTTGTGAAAATTGTACCAACGTGATTGAAAAAAACGAAAGGGTAGGTGTGGGTCCTGTCCCAAAGTGTTCCATTAAAATGGTGCCCCTCTCAATGCCCGTGCCATTTGCTCTTTATATTTAACAGAGGCCATTATGTGACCGACCGGCTCCATTGTAGCAAAATGTGAAATTGTGTTTTTTACATTGGATAAAAGTAGAGACTCAGAGCTAGAAAAGTCTATAACATACACTACAGTTGAGGAACAATGGGAAAGTAATTCTGCTTTGAAAGTTGAAAAACTTGTAACCCCACTTTTGAGAAAATGGCCCTTGAATGTTTTGGTACACCTACTGGAGAGCTCCTCTTTGTCTACACCCATTCAGCATCGTTCACACCATATTAAGCCTTAGTCCCACCAATCTCTTTAAGGATTCACATGTGAGGCCATGTAGTAAACACACGCAATATCAAATCAAATCAAAGTTCGTCACATGCACAGGATACAGAAGGTGTAAACGGTACAGTGATAGTACCTGCATACCTGCATAGGAGCAATATAAAAAACAGATTTTGTACATAATTTATCATTAGTAGATGACGCTTACCAGACACAAACTAAATTGATAGGCCATGTGAAGAAAATGCTATAACCACCCCTCACCCATCTACACATCTAGTTGAACAATAAACCGGCATAACCTCAACTCATACTACTACCAATACAAAGATTGTCATAGCTGTAGTATGAATCCGCAGGTAGCTAAAGCTAACAAACTAGGTTCAATGTTAACTAGCTAACATTAGGCTATAACTAGCAATGCAAATGTTTTTCTGATTCAAATAATATTACTACACAGATCATACACGTAACGTTAGCTAGCGAGCCAGCAAGCTAACGTCTGATAGCAAACTAACAGTATCCTTTAACTTGCAATAAAAAGTACTTTCTGACCAAATTAGAAACCTATATCTGGAAAATGTAGCTAGACTCTTACATGGACGTATACTGTAGATGGATGTACGCTTCACGGCAGACTTGAACCATTTAACTCGGTTTTGTTTGTAGGTACATCTTGTCTGGACAGCGTTGTGTCAAGTCCCTCCGGTTCACACTGACTGTGGCGTGTGCAGAAAAAAAGCCCATCACTTTTTCCAATTGATCTGTTGATAGCGCTTGCTAAATTCAGGGCATCAATGTTGTTGAGAAAAGTAGAAAAAACTTTTGTAGTTCTCATGGCTAACGTTATATCTTTCAGAAATGGCATGGTAGAAAGGACTATCAACATATACTGAGCATCTCATGTTATAGACAGAAGCATGCTACATGGCATACCAATCAGAACTCATCTGAAAAAAAAGAGTTTTACATTCAAATGATGCTCCTGTGACGTAGTGACGTGCGACATACGCCTAGTTTCCTGAAAAAAACCCACATATGTCTAGCAGGAAGCACAAAGCTGACAGGGTTGAATTGACAGAAGTATACATACAGGTGAAGTCAGGCGTTTACATAAACTTAGGTTGTAGTCATTAAAACTTGTTTTTAAACCCCTCCACAAATCTCTTGTGAACAAACTATAATTTTGGCAAGTCGGTTAGGACGTCTACTTTGTGCATGACACAAGTCATTTTTCCAACAATTGTTTACAGACAGATTATTTCACTTATAGTTCACTGTATCACAATTCCAGTGGGTCAGAAGTTTACATACACTAAGTTGACTGTGCCTTTAAACAGGTTTGAAAAAAAACAGACAACTAATGTCATGGCTTTAGAAGCTTCTGAAAGGCTAATTTACATAATTGGAGTAATTGGAGGTGTGCCTGTGGATGTATTTCAAGGCCCACCTTCAAACTTAGTCTCTCTTTGCTTGACATCATGGGGAAATGAAGAAAAATCTGAAAATAACTCAGAAAAACAATTGTAGACCTCCACAAGTCTGGTTCATCCTCGGGAGCAATTTCCAAAAGCCTGAAGGTACCAAGTTCACCTGTCCAAACAATAGTACACAAACATAAAGACCAGGGGACCACACAGCCGCCATACCGCTCAGGGAGGAGATGCGTTCTGTCTCGTAGAGAAGAAACGTACTTTGGTGCGAAAAGCGCAAATCAATCCCAGAACAACAGCAATGGACCTGGTGAAGATGCTGGAGGAAACGGGTACAAAAGCAACCATATTCTCAGCAAAACGAGTTTATATATCGACACAACCTGAAAGGCAGCTCAGCAAGGAAAAATCCACTGCCCCAGAACCGCCATAAAAGAGCCAGACTACGGTTTGCAACTGCACATGGGGACATTTCTCAGAAGAAATGTCCTCTGGAGGAACTGGAGGAACGGCTTGGTGCATTTTGGGGCCTTTAAGGGAAAACTCCAGGGCTGGATGGTAATGCCAGTGGAAGTAAACAAAACGTTCTTTGATATACTCAAAGGACCATTATTAGCATGTTTTAACCACTCCTATATAAATGGTAGATTATCAGACACGCAACAAGAATGTCTGATATCATTATTACTGAAACAGGACCCAAGTGGTATATTTTAAGATCCAGTCCATTTAAAGAATTGGAGACCTCTTACACTTCAGTGTTGTGATGCAAAAATCCTGGCAAAATGCTTGGCGCATAGAATTTAAAACGTTTTGTCAGATATTATTCATCCTAATCAGACAGGTTTTTTTTACATAGATGATACATTGGAGATAATATAAGACAAGTACTGGAAACAATAGAATACTATGAAATATCGGGGACACCAGGCCTGGTTTTCATAGCTGATTCTGAAAAGGCTTTTGATAAAGTACGACTTGAGTTTATATATACATGCCTAGAATATTTCAATTTTGGAGAATCTCTTATAAAATAGGTTAAAGTTATGTTTAAAAAATATATATATTTCACCATTAATTAACCAGGTAGGCCAGTTGAGAACAAGTTCAACTGCGACCTGGCCAAGATAAAGCATAGCAATTCGACACAATACAACAACACAGAGTTACACAGGGAATAAACCAAACATACAGTCAATAATACAGTAGAACAAAGAAAACAAAATGTCTATATACAGTTAGTGCAAATGAGGTAAGTTAAGGAAATAAAAGGCCATGGTGGTGAAGTAATTACAATATTGTTATGCAGGTGAAGGAGGACCCAAACGCGACTTAACAGAAACAGAGTTTATTAATGCTCAAAACCGAATAACTGAAATCCTCTAGATAGTAGAGGGGAAAACAACTGGAGAAGCGGCCACAGACTGCAGGTCGCTTCGGGTAGGCGCAGGCCGTAGTCAACTGAGACACCTGCTCACACGCAGCGTCTGAAGAAGGCACAAAACACGACAGGACAGGGTGATACACAATCACGGCAAAAAACACGACAGGACAGGGCGAAACGCAATTACAGCATGGAATACAAAACAAGGAACCGATCGGAACAGGAACGGATTACAAAGGAATAAATAGGGAATCTAATCAGGGGAAAGGATCGGGAACAGGTGTGGGAAGACTAAATGATGATTAGGGGAATAGGAACAGCTGGGAGCAGGAACGGAACGACAGAGAGAAGAGAGAGCGAGAGAGTGAGAGAGGGAGGGGGAGAGAGAGGGACAGGAGGGAAAGAACCAAATAAGACCAGCAGAGGGAAACGAATAGCATGGGGAGCACAGGGACAAGACATGACAATAAACGACAAACATGACAGTACCCCCCCACTCACCGAGCGCCTCCTGGCGCTCTCGAGGAGGAACACTGGCAGCAACGGAGGAAATCATAGATCAAACGGTCCAGCACGTCCCGAGAAAGAACCCAACTCCTCTCCTCAGGACCGTAACGAAAAACGATAAAAGGGAAACTAGGGTACTACTCTAAAAAAAAAATGAGAACTAGGGACAGACTGAGACACAGCAAGGGCAGGGACAAGAACAGGAGAGATGCGATGGCAGGGAACAGACTGAGACCCAGCAAGACCAGGAGCAGAAGCAGAAAAAAATTACCAGACTTCTTCTGCGCGCAGTCTGAACACGCAGCCACGAAACGGCGCGTGTCACGCTCCTGAGTCGGCCACCAAAAGCGCTGGCGAATAGACGCAAGAGTGCCTCGAACACCGGGATGACCAGCTAACTTGGCAGAGTGAGCCCACTGAAGAACAGCCAGACGAGTGGAAACAGGAACGAAAAGGAGGTTACTAGGACAAGCGCGCGGCGACGCAGTGTGCGTGAGTGCTTGCTTAACCTGTCTTTCAATTCCCCAGACTGTCAACCCGACAACACGCCCATAAGGAAGAATCCCCTCGAGATCAGTAGAAGCCACAGAAGAACTAAACAGACGGGATAAGGCATCAGGCTTGGTGTTCTTGCTACCCGGACGGTAAGAAATCACAAACTCGAAACGAGCGAAAAACAACGCCCAACGAGCTTGACGGGCATTAAGTCGTTTGGCAGAACGGATGTACTCAAGGTTCTTATGGTCTGTCCAAACGACAAAAGGAACGGTCGCCCCCTCCCAACCACTGTCGCCATTCGCCTAGGGCTAAGCGGATGGCGAGCAGTTCACGGTTACCCACATCATAGTTGCGCTCAGATGGCGACAGGCGATGAGAAAAATAAGCGCAAGGATGAACCTTATCGTCAGACTGGAAGCGCTGGGATAGAATGGCTCCCACGCCTACCTCTGAAGCGTCAACCTCGACAATAAATTGTCTAGTGACGTCAGGAGTAACGAGGATAGGAGCGGACGTAAAACGTTCTTTTAGAAGATCAAAAGCTCCCTGGGCGGAACCGGACCACTTAAAACACGTCTTGACAGAAGTAAGAGCTGTGAGAGGGGCAGCAACTTGACCGAAATTACGAATGAAACGCCGATAGAAATTAGCGAAACCTAAAAAGCGCTGCAACTCGACACGTGACCTTGGAACGGGCCAATCACTGACAGCTTGGACCTTAGCGGAATCCATCTGAATGCCTTCAGCGGAAATAACGGAACCGAGAAAAGTAACGGAGGAGACATGAAAAGAGCACTTCTCAGCCCTTACGTAGAGACAATTCTCTAAAAGGCGCTGTAGAACACGTCGAACGTGCTGAACATGAATCTCGAGTGACGGAGAAAAAATCAGGATATCGTCAAGATAGACAAAAACAAAAATGTTCAGCATGTCTCTCAGAACATCATTAACTAATGCCTGAAAAACAGCTGGCGCATTGGCGAGACCGAACGGCAGAACCCGGTACTCAAAATGCCCTAACGGAGTGTTAAACGCCGTTTTCCACTCGTCCCCCTCTCTGATGCGCACGAGATGGTAAGCGTTACGAAGGTCCAACTTAGTAAAGCACCTGGCTCCCTGCAGAATCTCGAAGGCTGATGACATAAGGGGAAGCGGATAACGATTCTTAACCGTTATGTCATTCAGCCCTCGATAATCCACGCAGGGGCGCAGAGTACCGTCCTTCTTCTTAACAAAAAAGAACCCCGCCCCGGCCGGAGAAGAAGAAGGCACTATGGTACCGGCGTCAAGAGACACAGACAAATAATCCTCGAGAGCCTTACGTTCGGGAGCCGACAGAGAGTATAGTCTACCTCGAGGAGGCGTGGTCCCTGGAAGGAGATCAATACTACAATCATACGACCGGTGAGGAGGAAGGGAGTTGGCTCGGGACCGACTGAAGACCGTGCGCAGATCATGATATTCCTCCGGCACTCCTGTCAAATCGCCAGGTTCCTCCTGAGAAGTAGGGAGAGAAGAAACGGGAGGGATGGCAGACATTAAACACTTCACATGACAAGAAACGTTCCAGGATAGGATAGAATTACTAGACCAATTAATAGAAGGATTATGACATACTAGCCAGGGATGACCCAAAACAACAGGTGTAAACGGTGAACGGAAAATCAAAAAAGAAATAGTCTCACTGTGGTTACCAGATACTGTGAGAGTTAAAGGTAGTGTCTCAAATTTGATACTGGGAAGATGACTACCATCTAAGGCAAACATGGGCGTAGGCTTGTCTAATGGTCTGAAAGGAATGTTATGTTTCCGAACCCATGCTTCGTCCATGAAACAACCCTCAGCCCCAGAGTCAATCAAGGCACTGCATGTAGCACCCGAACCGGTCCAGCGTAGATGGACCGACATAGTAGTACAAGATCTAGATGAAGGGACCTGAGTAGTAGCGCTCACCAGTAGCCCTCCGCTTACTGATGGGCTCTGGCCTCTTACTGGACATGAAATAACAAAATGTCCAGCAACTCCGCAATAGAGGCACAGGCGGTTGGTGATCCTCTGTTCCCTCTCCTTATTCGAGATGCGAATCCTCCCAGCTGCATGGGCTCAGTCTCAAAGCCAGAGGAGGGAGATGGTTGCGATGCGGAGCAGGGAAACACCGTTGATGCGAGCTCTCTTCCACGAGCCCGGTGACGAAGATCTACCCGTCGTTCTATGCGGATGGCGAGAGCAATCAAAGAGTCCACATCTGAAGGAACCTCCGGGAAAGAATCTCATCCTTAACCGCTGCGTGGAGTCCCTCCAGAAAACGAGCGAGCAGCGCCGGCTCGTTCCACTCACTAGAGGCAGCAAGAGTGCGAAACTCAATGGAATAATCCGTTATGGACCGTTCACCTTGGCATAAGGAAGCCAGGGCCCTAGAAGCCTCCTCACCAAAAACTGAACGGTCAAAACCCGAATCATCTCCTCTTTAAAGTTCTGGAATCTGTTAGAGCAATCAGCCCTTGCCTCCCAGATAGCTGTGCCCCATTCTCGAGCCCGGCCAGTAAGGAGTGAAATGACGTAAGCAACCCGAGCTCTCTCTCTAGAGTATGTGTGGGGTTGGAGAGAGAACACAATCTCACACTGCGTGAGAAAGGAGCGGCACTCAGTGGGCTGCCCGGAGTAGCAAGGTGGGTTATTAACCCTGGGTTCTGGAGGCTCGGCAGGCCAGGGAGTAACAGGTGGCACGAGACGTAGACTCTGGAACTGTCCAGAGAGGTCGGAAACCTGAGCGGCCAGGTTCTCCACGGCATGGCGAGCAGCAGACAATTCCTGCTCGTGTCTGCCGAGCATGGCTCCTTGGATCTTGACGGCAGTGTAAACAGCGTCTGAAGTCGCTGGGTCCATTCTTTGGTCGGTTCCTTCTGTTATGCAGGTGAAGGAGGACCCAAACGCGACTTAACAGAAACAGAGTTTATTAATGCTCAAAACCGAATAACTGAAATCCTCTAGATAGTAGAGGGGAAAACAACTGGAGAAGCGGCCACAGACTGCAGGTCGCTTCGGGTAGGCGCAGGCCGTAGTCAACTGAGACACCTGCTCACACGCAGCGTCTGAAGAAGGCACAAAACACGACAGGACAGGGTGATACACAATCACGGCAAAAAACACGACAGGACAGGGCGAAACGCAATTACAGCATGGAATACAAAACAAGGAACCGATCGGAACAGGAACGGATTACAAAGGAATAAATAGGGAATCTAATCAGGGGAAAGGATCGGGAACAGGTGTGGGAAGACTAAATGATGATTAGGGGAATAGGAACAGCTGGGAGCAGGAACGGAACGACAGAGAGAAGAGAGAGCGAGAGAGTGAGAGAGGGAGGGGGAGAGAGAGGGACAGGAGGGAAAGAACCAAATAAGACCAGCAGAGGGAAACGAATAGCATGGGGAGCACAGGGACAAGACATGACAATAAACGACAAACATGACAAATATAGCAATTAAACACTGGAATGGTACATGTGCAGAAGATGAATGTGCAAGTAGAGATACTGGGGTGCAAAGGAGCAAGATAAATAAATAAATATAGTATGGGGATGAGGTAGGTAAGATAGATGGGCTTTTACAGATGGGCTATGTACAGTTGCAGTGGTCTGTGAGCTGCTCTGACAAGCTGTTGCTTAAATCTAGTGAGGGAGATATGATTCTCCAGCTTCAGAGATTTTTGCAGTTCGTTCCAGTCATGGGCAGCAGAGAACTGGAAGGAAAGACGACCAAAGGAGGAATTGGCTTTGGGGGTGACCAGTGAAATATACCTGCTGGAGCACGTGCTACGGATGGGTGCTGCTATGGTGACCAGTGAGCTGAGATAAGGCGGGGCTTTACCTAGCAGAGACTTGTAGATAACCTGTAGCAAGTGGGTTTGGCAACGAGTATGAAGCGATGGCCAACCAACGAGAGCGTACAGGTCGCAATGGTGGGTAGTATATGGGGCTTTGGTGACAAAATGGATAGCACTGTGATAGAGTGCATCCAGTTTTTTGAGTAGAGTGTTGGAGGCTATTTTATAGATGACATCACAGAAGTCGAGGATCGGTAGGATGGTCAGTTTTATGAGGGTATGTTCGGCAGCATGAGTGAAGGATGCTTTGTTGCCATATAGGAAGCCGATTCTAGTTTAATTTGGATTGGATTTAATTTTGGATTTAATTTAATTTTGCGAGTCTGGAAGGAGAGTTTACAATCTAACCAGACACCTAGGTATTTGTAGTTGATGAATACAGCTGCACAGTATGTCTCTTTTCGATGGCGGTTATGATGCCATTTAGGACCTTGAGCGTGGCTGAGGTGCACCCATGACCAGCTCTGAAACCAGATTGCATAGCGGAGAAGTTATGGTGGGATTCGAAATGGTCGGTGATCTGTTTGTTTACTTGGCTTTCGAAGACCTTAGAAAGGCAGGGTAGGATAGATATAGGTCTGTAGCAGTTTGGGTCTAGAGTGTCACCCCCTTTGAAGAGGGGGATGACCACGGCAGCTTTCCAATCTTTGGGAATCTCAGACGATACGAAAGAGAGGTTGAACAGGCTAGTAATAGGGGTGGCAACAATTTCGGCAGATCATTTTTAAAAGAAAGGGTCCAGATTGTCTAGCCCGGCTGATTTGTAGCTCTTTCAGAACATCAGCTGACTGGATTTGGGTGAAGGAGAAATGGTGGGGGCTTCGGCGGGTTGCTGTGGAGGGTGCCGGGAAGTTGACCGGGGTAGGGGTAGCCAGGTGGAAAGCATGGCCAGCCGTAGAGAAATGCTTATTGAAATTCTCAATTATAGTGGATTTATCAATGGTGACAGTGTTTCCTAGCCTCATAGCAGTGGTCAACTGGGAGGAGGTGCTCTTATTCTCCATGGACTTTACAGTGTCCCAGAACTTTTTTGAGTTAATACTACAGGATGCAAATTTCTGTTTGAAAAAGCTAGCCTTAGCTTTTCTGCCTGTGTATATTTGTTCCTAACTTCCCTGAAAATGTTCATATCACGGGGGCTATTCGATGCTAATGCAGAACGCTACATGATGTTTTTGTGCTGGTCAAGGGCAGACAGGTCTGGAGTGAACCAAGGACTATATCTATTCCTAGTTCTACATTTTTTGAATGGGACATGCTTATTTAAGATGGAGAGGAAGGCACTTTTAAAGAATAGCCATGCATCATCTACTGATGGGATGAGGTCAATGTCATTCCAGGATACCCCGTCCAGATTGATTAGAAAGGCCTGCTCGCATAAGTGTTTTAGGGAGCGTTTGACAGTGATGAGGGGTGGCCGTTTGACCGCTGACCCATTACGGATGCAGGCAATGAGGCAGTGATCGCTGAGATGTTGATTGAAAACAGCAGAGGTGTATTTGGAGGGCGAGTTAGCCAGGATGACATCTATGAGGGTGCCCATGTTTACGGATTTGGAGTTGTACCTGGTAGGTTCATTGATCATTTGTGTGAGATTGAGGGCATCAAATTTAGATTGTAGGATGGCCGGGGTGTTAAGCATGTCCCAGTTTAGGTCACCTAGTAGCACGAGCTCAGAAGATAGATGGGGGGTAATCAATTCACATATGGTATCAAGGGCACAGCTGGGGGCAGAGGGAGGTCTATAGCAAGAGGCAACAGTGAGAGACTTGTTTCTGGAAATTTGCATTTTTAGAAGTAGAAGCTCAAATTGTTTGGGAACAGACTTGGATAGTAATACAGAACTCTGCAGGCTATCTTTGCAGTAGATTGCAACACCACCCCTTTGGCAGTTCTATCTTGACAGAAAATGTTATAGTAAGCGATGGAGATTTCAGGGTTTTTGGTGGTTTTCCTAAACCAGGATTCAGACACGGTAAAAGATCAGGATTGGCAGAGTGTGCTAAAGCAGTGAATAAAACAAACTTAGGGAGGAGGCTTCTAACGTTAACATGCATAAAACCAAGGCTTTTACGGTTACAGAAGTAAACAAATGAGAGCACATGGGGAGTGGGAGTAGGCACTGCAGGACCTGGATTAACCTCTACATCACCAGACGAACAGAGGAGAAGTAGGATAAGGGTAAATGCTATACGAACCCTATATGTATAGTAACTCTAGGATTAAAATAGTAAATAATGGCCTCATCTCAGAAAGTTTAAAACTGTCTAGAGGAGTAAAACAGGGTTGTCCACTATCGGCATATCTATTTATTATTGCCATGGAAATGTTAGCTGTTAAGATTAGATCAAACAATAATATTAAGGGATTAGAAATCCGTGGCTTAAAAACAAAGGTGTCATTGTACGCTGATGATTCATGTTTTCTTTTAAAACCACAATTAGTCTCTTCACGGCCTCATAGAGGATCTGGATACTTTTGCTATCCTCTCTGGATTAAAACCAAATGATAAGTGTACTATATTACGTATTGGATCACTAAAAATGCAAATTTTACATTACCATGTAGTTTACCAATTAAATGGTCTGATGGAGATGTGGACATACTCGGTATACATATCCCAAAAGAAAGAAATGATCTCACTCCAATACATTTTTATCGAAAGTTAGCAAAAATAGGTAATATCTTGCTACCATGGAAAGGAAAATACCTGTCTATTTGTGGAAAAATCACCCTAATTAACTTTTTAGTCACATCACAGTCTACCTATTTGCTTATGGTTTTGCCTACATCTAGTGACCTGCTTTTTAGATTATATGAACAAAAAATATTCCATTTTATTTGGAACGGCAAGCCAGAAAATTAAAAGGGCCTATTTATGTAAGGATGAATTCGGAGGACAGAAATGATTTAATATTAAAGCATTAGACCTCTCACTAAAGGCATCAGTCATACACAAGTCATACTTAAATCCAAACTGGTTCTCTAGTAAATTGGTACGAATGTCTCATCCTGTTTAAGAAGGGCCTTTTTCCCTTTATTCAGATTACACCTGCCCACTTTCGTTTGTTTGAAAAGGAAATCATCTCCAAAATATCTTTATTTTTTAAACAAGCCTTAGAAAGTTGGTTGCAATTTCAGTTTAATCCACCTGAAAAGACAGAACAAATAATACACCTAATTTTATGGTTAATTTCAACTATACTAATTCATTTAAAAAATATATTTTCGAAGAAAAAAAGAAAGAAAAAAAAGGTATAATTTTAGTGAATGATATCATAAATAGGACTGGTGGAGTTATGTCACACATGCAGCTAACACAGACATATGGAAATGTCTGCTCTACCCAAAATTACAACCAATTAATTGCAGTATTACCACAAAAATGGAAGAGGCGAGTAGAAGGGGAAAAAAGTAAGGAACTTGTATGTCGGCCCTGTATTAAAGAACATAAATGGTTAAAGAAAAGTGTGATAAATAAAAACATATACCAATTTTCATTTAAGGACCAAAAACTGACAGCTGTGCCATATAAATTGAAAAATAGTTGGGAAGAGATTTGCGATGTACCCATTCTATGGCACATGGTTTATGAATTGATATGCAAAACAATGCCGGATTCAAAACTTCACATTTTTCTATGTAAATTACTATACATAATTCTTGCAACTAATAATGTTATATATATGTTATATATATATGGGGGATACAATCTTCCCAGCTCTGCAGATTCTGCTGTGAGGAGGCATAGTCATTAGATCATTTATTTTGGTATTGTCCATATGTAGCTCGTTTTTGTTCACAGGTCCAGGAATGGCTGAAGAATTGCAACATTTGCCTAGAACTAACGCTGCTGTAGCGGCTATCATCGGAAGAAGACGAATCGTCAGACCAAAATGCAGCGGGAAACGTGTTCATCTTTATTATAAGGAACTGAACACTGAATAGAAAAATAACAAAAAGGAAAACCCGAAACAGTCCTGCAAGGTGAAACCAACACTAAACAGAAATACAACTACCCACAACTAAAAGTGGGAAAACAGGCTACCTAAGTATGATTCTCAATCAGAGTCAATGATAGACCGCTGTCCGTTATTGGGAACCATACCCGGCCGAAACATAGAAATACAAAAACCTAGGCATACAAACAGACTGCCCACCCAAATCACACCCTGAACAGACAAAAATAGAAACATACAACGCAATCTACGGTCAGCGCGTGACAGCTGCAGATAGCAATACTGGGTGATTTGAAAGGCCATAGTCAATCAATCAATAATATAATAATTATTTTAGCAAAAATGTTTATTTTTAATTTCCAATCTGTAGAAGCTATGAGAATAGAAAGGTTCAATTATTTTGCGAAGCATCACATCACAGTTGAAAAATATATGGCAAATAGAAAAACCCGAAATGGATGATGTTGAGAGATAGATGGGAGGGGTTCAATGGAGCTTAAGGGTGGGACTAATAACAAGATAAACAATGTAAAACATACCGGGGTCTGTACAATGTATATAGGTCCAGAACTTTTGTAAAATAGTGGGGAGAACAAGTATTTGTTTTTGCAGGTTTTCCTACTTACAAAGCATGTAGGGGTCTGTAATTCTTATCATAGGCATCATGAGGTAGGGAAATTTATGTGGATATATTGAAGCAACATCTCAAGACATCAGTCAGGAAGTTAAAGCTTGGTCGCAAATGGGCCTTCCAAATAGACAATGACCCCAAGCATTCTTCCAACGTTGTGGCAAAATGGCGTAAGGACAACAAAGTCAAGGTATTGGAATGGCCATCACAAAGCCCTGACCTCAATCCTATAGAAAATGTGTGGGCAGAACTGAAAACGCGTGTACGAGCAACTCAGTGACTGACTCAGTTACACCAGCTCTGGCAGGAGGAATGGGCCAAAATTCACGCAACTTATTGTGGGAAGCTTGTGGAAGGCTACCCAAAACGTTTGACCAAACTTAATACATTTAAATGCAATTCTACCAAATATTAATGGAGTGTATGTAAACGTCTGACCCACTTGGAATGTGATGAAAGAAATAAAAGCTGAAATATATCATTCTCTACTATTATTCTGATATTTCACATTCTTAAAATAAAGTGGTGACCCTAGCTGACCTAAGACAGGCAATGTTTACTAGGATTAAGTGTCAGGAGTTGTGAAAAACTGAGTTTAAATGTATTGAGCTAAGGTGTATGTTAACTTCCGACTTCAACTGTATGTGTGTAAGAGAAAGGGAATGATAGTGAGAGGGGCAAAGAGATATTGTTTGGCACAGAATCATTCCAAAACAAAACAAGTATGGGCAGCTGCAGCCCGATATGGTGACTGGAGTATGGGCGAGTCAAAAGGACTGGGTGTATGGAAAGCAAATCAGCTAATTGTATGGGCAGCTGCAGCCCAATATGGTGACTGGAGTATGGGCGAGTCAAAAGGACTGGGTGTATGGAAAGCAAATCAGCTAATTGTATGGGCAGCTGCAGCCCAATATGGTGACTGGAGTATGGGCGAATCAAAAGGACTGGGTGTATGGAAAGCAAATCAGCTAATTGTATGGGCAGCTGCAGCCCAATATGGTGACTGGAGTATGGGCGAGTCAAAAGGACTGGGTGTATGGAAAGCAAATCAGCTAATTGTATGGGCAGCTGCAGCCCAATATGGTGACTGGAGTATGGGCGAGTCAAAAGGACTGGGTGTATGGAAAGCAAATCAGCTAATTGTATGGGCAGCTGCAGCCCAATATGGTGACTGGAGTATGGGCGAGTCAAAAGGACTGGGTGTATGGAAAGCAAATCAGCTAATTGTATGGACAGCTGCAGCCCAATATGGTGACTGGAGTATGGGCGAGTCAAAAGGACTGGGTGTATGGAAAGCAAATCAGCTAATTGTATGGGCAGCTGCAGCCCAATATGGTGACTGGAGTATGGGCGAGTCAAAAGGACTGGGTGTATGGAAAGCAAATCAGCTAATTGTATGGGCAGCTGCAGCCCAATATGGTGACTGGAGTATGGGCGAGTCAAAAGGACTGGGTGTATGGAAAGCAAATCAGCTAATTGGGCAGATTTTTTGCCACTCAAGACAGTTTTGCGTGGCTTCTCGGCTGATTGAGCTGCACAACAAGTAAAGTCAAGTGAAGTCAATCAGTGTACCAGTGTTGTATCCTACTGGGTATCTCGGTCATGTGTACCAGTGTTGTATCCTACTGGGTATCTCGGTCATGTGTACCAGTGTTGTATCCTACTGGGTATCACGGCCATGTGTACCAGTGTTGTATCCTACTGGGTATCACGGTCATGTGTACCAGTGTTGTATCCTACTGGGTATCACCGTCATGTGTACCAGTGTTGTATCCTACTGGGTATCACCGTCATGTGTACCAGTGTTGTATCCTACTGGGTATCACCGTCATGTGTACCAGTGTTGTATCCTACTGGGTATCACCGTCATGTGTACCAGTGTTGTATCCTACTGGGTATCACCGTCATGTGTACCAGTGTTGTATCCTACTGGGTATCACGGCCATGTGTACCAGTGTTGTATCCTACTGGGTATCACCGTCATGTGTACCAGTGTTGTATCCTACTGGGTATCACCGTCATGTGTACCAGTGTTGTATCCTACTGGGTATCACGGTCATGTCTACCAGTGTTGTATCCTACTGGGTATCACGGTCATGTCTACCAGTGTTGTATCCTACTGGGTATCACGGTCATGTCTACCAGTGTTGTATCCTACTGGGTATCACCGTCATGTGTACCAGTGTTGTATCCTACTGGGTATCACGGTCATGTGTACCAGTGTTGTATCCTACTGGGTATCACGGTCATGTCTACCGGTGTTGTATCCTACTGGGTATCACGGTCATGTCTACCAGTGTTGTATCCTACTGGGTATCACCGTCATGTGTACCAGTGTTGTATCCTACTGGGTATCACGGTCATGTGTACCAGTGTTGTATCCTACTGGGTATCACGGTCATGTCTACCAGTGTTGTATCCTACTGGGTATCACCGTCATGTGTACCAGTGTTGTATCCTACTGGGTATCACCGTCATGTGTACCAGTGTTGTATCCTACTGGGTATCACGGTCATGTCGCCGGTGGTAGCTAAATTGGCCATTTCTTTCCTCCTATTATTTGATTTCAAATCGGGATAGCAGCCCACACAATAAATAATAACTCATAACCATCTAGATGTCACCTTGATATTCAGTATACATACAGTCTACTACTCAATGGGGAGGGCATGAATGGCTGTAGAAAATGGTTATACACACATCCTTAAAAACTTAGGTGCTGGGCTAATGAAGAATACTTGTAAAGAGCACAAGGCCCACAATGCTTTATTGACAATGTTTCCATCTGAAACATCTACATCAGACCAGAGGGCAACACCAACACCTGGACACAGTGCCCTTCGTTCCTGCTTGACAAGCACTACTGTCTGGCAACGGCATGGGAAGTATCCATCTAGTAGGCAATATCAGGGTGACAGTCACAGCAAGCACACGCATACAATGCATGAGGCAACAGTACACCCATCATCATTTAATAAAACATTTACTATTGTCAGTTTTATAACTGAAAATGCAGAATTATTTGTGTAAAACTAACAGTGAAATACGACTCATTGTTTGGCTTCAAAAAAGAAGTGCAAACCATTTGTGCTGTAGGTCAATCTACAGTGGTTGATATAGCAGAGCACTCCTTTCCACACGCCCACAAATGTCCTTACGACACACACTTTCAACATCGGATGTTTGTCCCAGATGCTGCCCGCTCCCCAGTTCTGGAATGGGCTCATTCCTCCAGGCTTGCCCGCCACCCTGATTCCTGTGGGTACCCTGGACTTTGTGCGACAACGCTTTTGGTGGCCCACCATGGTTCCGGACGTCTCCGCGTTCATCGCCACCTGCACTGTCTGTGCTCAGAACAAGACACCTCGGAAAGCTCCGGCTGGCCTCCTTCAACCTCTTCCTGTCCCTCACCGTCCCTGGTCACACATATCCCTGGACTTCGTCACTGGTCTCCCTCCGTCTGATGGCAACACCACTCTCCAGGTTTTCCAAAGCCGCCCATTTTATTCCCCTCTCCAAGCTACCATCGCCAAGGAGACGGCCCAGCTCATGTTGCAGCACGTCTTCCGGATCCATGAACTTCCGGTGGACATGGTCTCTGACCGTGGTCCTCAGTTCTCAACTCGGTTCTGGAAGACGTTCTGCACATTGAGTCATCGGCCAGCCGGTCCTCCGGGTTGCATTCCCAATCCAACGGCCAGTCGGAGCGAGCCAATCAGGACCTAGAGACGACTCTTTGTTGCCTCGTCTCCACCAACCACACCACCTGGAGCCAGCAACTCATATGGGTGGAATAAGCCCGCGACACCCTTCCCTGCTCGGCCACTGGTCTCTCGCCTTTCGAGTGCCCCATGGGTTATCAGCCCCTGCTCTTCCCGGAGCAAGAGGAATAGGTCAAAATACCCTCTGCCCAGATGTTTGTCCGCCACTGTCACCGTATCTGGAAGAGAGCTCGGTCAGGAGCTCAGGTATTGTCAACAGGCGGACCGCCACCAGACCCCAGCTACCCACTATCGTCTTGGTCAGATGTTATGGCTCTCTACTCAGAATCTGCCTCTCCTTGTAGAGTCCCACAAACATTTCCCCCGTTATTCGTCCCTTTCCCCATTTCCAAGATCCTTCGTACCTCTGCTGTTTGTCTTCTGTTGCCCCGCACCCTCCATATACATCCCACGTTTCATCTATCAAGGATTAAACCTCTGTCTCACAGCCCTCTGTCTCCTCTTTCCAGGGCAGACCATTCTGCCTGCCCTGAGCCTGCCGTTCTGTATCTTTCAGACTCTGACCTGGATTACTGACCTCTGCCTGCCCTGACCCTGACCCTGAGCCTGCCTGCCGTTCTCTACCTTTCAGACTCTGACCTGGATTACTGACCTCTGCCTGCCCTGACCCTGATGTTCTGTACCTTTCAGACTCTGACCTGGATTACTGACCTCTGCCTGCCCTGACCCTGACCCTGACCCTGCCGTTCTGTACCTTTCGGACTCTGCTCTGGATTACTGACCTCTGCCTGCCCTGACCCTGACTCTGCCATTCTGTACCTTTCAGACTCTGCTCTGGATTACTGAACTCTGCCTGCTCTTGTACTGTCGTTTGCCTGCCCCCTGTTTTTGTACTACACCTTTGTTACTTCGAACTGTCTGCATCTGGGTCGTATTTTGAGGTCTGATAGACGTAGGCTATACTGGAAATATGTTAGTTCTATCAGGCTGCAACGTCTAAAATTAACCTCCTAAGGAAATCCCTAACATCAGGCTAACAGGCGCAATGCAATTAGCGTTTAAACCATGTCAATGGTGTTCCATTGGTGTTCCAGAGGACCGCAGGACTTCTAACACCTGATCTATCACCAGTGAATGATTAATCCTCAACAACACAATGCCCAGTTGTTAACTAGGTCTTTATGCCCTTAGTTAGTCCTAATAAACTCCCTGTGCCTTTTAGTGTCGTTAACTCGCATTCAACTAATTAGCATTCTGATCAGGGGATCAGGAGAGAGAAAGAGGGCGAGAGAGTGAGGAGGGGGAGGGACATACAGTAGAGTAGGCCCTCTGCCACAATGGAAGGATATCCCATGAGACGGTGACACTGTGACATTGTCATTAACTTGATGTTAATTACAAATTAATAGGGCTGTTTAATTTACATGTATCTCTGGCTCTGTGACGAGGCCCTCTTATAGCAGGTTACTCTAGCGAGGCCCATTGAAGCCCAGAAGATGTGGGGAGGTTCCTCTTGTCCCGTCTCCCCCCAGTGTTTCATGGGAGCTAATTAAACAGTGGACCAGTCATCATGATTATGTCTGTGTGCTGCTTTAGCTCTGCAATTAAGGGACTTTTTGAATCTACCCATCTAGACCGTGAAGTGACTGACTGACCCTCCGCCTACTCTTAAAATGGAGGCAGTGTTCCGCTCTAGAGGTCAGCCGATTATGATTTTTTTTCAAGGCCGATACCAATTATTGGAGGACCCCCAAAAAAAGCCGATACCGATTAATCGGGCAATTTTTACAAATGTATTTGTAATAATGACAATTACAACAATACTGAATGAACACTTATTTTAACTTAATATAATACATCAATAAAAATCCATTTAGCCTCAAATAAATAATGAAACATGTTCAATTTGGTTTAAATAATGCAAAAACAAAGTGTTGGAGAAATAAAAGTGCAATATGTGCCATGTAAGAAAGCTAACGTTTCAGTTCCTTGCTCAGAACATGAGAACATATGAAAGTTGGTGGTTCCTTTTAACATGAGACTTCAATATTCCAAGGTAAGAGGTTTTAAGTTGTAGTCATTATAGTAATTATAGGACTATTTCCCTCTATACCATTTGTATTTCATATACCCTTGACTATTGGATGTTCTTATAGGCACTATAGTATTGCCAGTGTAACAGTATAGCTTCCATCCCTCTCCTCGCCGCTACCTGGGCTCGAACCAGGAACACGTCGACAACAGCCACCCTCGAAGCAGCGTTACCCATGCAGAGCAAGGTGAACAACCACTCCAAGTCTCAGAGTGAGTGATGTTTGAAACGCTATTAGCGCGCACCCCGCTAACTAGCTAGCCATTTCACATCAGTTACACCAGCCATTTGGCTGATAGGCTTGAAGTCATAAACAGCGCTGTGCTTGCGAAGAGCTGCTGGCAAAACACACTAAAGTGTTGTTTGAATGAATGCTTACGAGCCTGCTGCTGCCCATCATCGCTCAGTCAGACTGCTCTATCAAATCGTAGACCTAATTATAACATAATAACACACAGAAATACGAGCCCTAGGTCATTAATATGGTCGAATCCGGAAACTATCATTTCGAAAACAAAACATTTATTCTTTCAGTGAAATACGGAATTGTTCCATATTTTATCTAACGGGTGGCATCCCTAAGTCTAAATATTCTTGTTACATTGCACAACCTTCAATGTTATGTCATAATTACGTAAAATTCTGGCAAATTAGTTCACAATGAGCCAGGCTGCCCAAACTGTTGCATATACCCTGACTCTGCGTGTAATGAACCAAAGAGAAGTGACACAATTTCACCTGGTTAATATTGCCTTCTAACCTGGATTTCTTTTAGCTAAATATGCAGGTTTAAAAATACTGTATATACTTCTGTGGATTGATTTTAAGAAAGGCATTGGTGTTTATGGTTAGGTACAGTCGTCCAATGATTGTGCATTTTTCGCAAATGCGCATTTGTTAAATCATCCCCCAGCTTGCATCGATTATATGCAAAGCAGGACACACTAGATAAACTAGTAATATCATCAACCATGTGTAGTTATAACTAGTGATTATGATTGATTGATTGTTTTTTATATGATAAGTTTAATGCTAGCTAGTAACTTACCTTGGTTTACTGCATTCGAGTAACAGGCAGTCTCCTCGTGGAGTGCAATGAGAGGCAGGTGGTTAGAGCGTTGGACTAGTTAACTAAGGTTGCAAGATTGGATCCCTCGAGCTGACAAGTTGAAAATCTGTCGTTCTGCCCCTGAACAAGGCAGTTAACCCACCGTTCCTAGGCCGTCATTGAGAATGTGTTCTTAACTGACTTGCTAAGTTAAAATTAAAATATATAATTATTATTTTTTTAAATCTGCAAAATCGTCTTCCAAAAATACCGACTTCCGATAGTTATGAAAACTTGAAATCGGCCTTAATTAATCGGCCATTCCGATTAATTGGTCGACCTCTATTCCGCTCTACCTATCCCCTGTCCACGTAACTACAGCGACAGTAAAGTCTTATTAGATCAGAGGTCTTAGAGGAAAGGAGACAAGGAAAGGGAACTGTTTCAGACTATTTGGGACATGATGTAAAGTGCGATTCCTGTGTTTTTCTCATGGCACCTGTAGTATATTGTCTTCAGATTGTGTTGCAAGTGTGATGGAGATGGTCAGAAATCAAGCCATCATCAGTGTAAGACATTTATAACAACAATATTACCTAAAAACCTGCAACTCCCTGCTCCAGCTATCTTCAAATGATTCATTCTGTTAACCATTGAATTCACCAGAACCATCCTTAGTCTCTGACCCCTCCACGTCTATTGCCACGTTGACGGCCACAAGCCACCGGTCTCCATGGTAACCTGAGCCTTTAGTCCCGTGAGAGTGGTGTCAGCTAGCCAACATGGCACATAGCGTTCTGCCATATGGTGCCACCCCATACGTCCTGGCTGAGCTGGGCCTAAAGAGAGGGGAGTGTTAATGGGAGAGACCTGCCTGCACCAGTATACACGGCACAGCTGAGGCAGAGAGATCGGAGAGCACATGATGCCCACTATAAGGTGCATGTTGCATGCTTGATGGTTTTACTATTGCTCAGCCGTTATCACAAGGGTGTGTGCAATGAGTACAACAAGTATGTTATGCAAGAAAGTACAATATCACTGAAACATCTTTGAAGTTAATTTCCATGATACAAACAAATCTGATTGGATGGAAAAAAATAAGTATATGACATCTTGTAGACATACTTAAACACACAATTACATTTTTTTATATTTCTAAAGTAAGACAAAACATGTATTGTACTGCCCTTTCCCAATTAGCTACTTTGTGACTCTTGATTATAAGCCCTCTGCTGCCCCTATGTGGTAGCAGGTGAAAGTACATCTTACAGTCTAACCAGTCACTTTCCATGGCAAGAAGGAATAGTCCAACTCACTACAGTTGATAAAATAGTTGTATTTATTTCAAGTTCAATAAAATAATATTACAAATACAATATATGTCTTAAGCAATAGTATACTATTTATTTTGCATAAACCTTTTGAAATCTTTTTTTTAATACATAATATATCTTACATTGTCTTATCAAAAATAGTCTGTATGCTTTTGAAGAAAGCTACACGTTTGTGAAATGTTGGTGGCGGGAAACATAATCAGAATTATATGGTTCTTGGCTCTAATTCAATGGGCCGATATGATACATACAAAAGGTGACACAGGGTTTGGGTTGGGGGGGTTGGGGGGTCTATTCTGGAGAAATTGAAGTTCATCAAAATTCCAATTAAATCATTTTTAAAATCCTAATTGAGAAGGCATTTTTCTGTTCTTGAATTAGAATTTCAATTCACTCACTGATTTCACTACTGGTTGGACCCCAAACCTGATGTGACAGAAATCAAACAAGCAATGAATGCATTTTCAAACAATCATCAGCTAAGGCAAGTGAAGTGAAAGAGCTTTTGAATAAGGGCATCTCTTAGTCAGCTTCTGGGATCGAAAATGTTGGGTGTTCAGTTGACAACAAAGTAAAAACAGTAGACTACAAATTGGTCAGACATTGACAAACTAGGGCATAGCTTTTGTACAGTACCCAGTCACTAACAGTGTGCTACCTTTTGTATGCCAAGGCCTAAGGTATAAAGCAGGTCTATATGTAAGTTTCATTTATATATGCATCTACAGGTAGAGTCAACACTGTTCAGGACACGTTCGATCAAAAATGCCATAATATAACTGATTCATAATGTCATCCTGTTTGACCTCATCATAACCTTACTGCAATCAGGGCCTTTGTTTCTGAGAAGCAAGCACCCTACTGTGTCCGTGCCACTCTGTGGGTGGTAAGGCTTAACATGTTACAGATGACGTCACATCCTGTCCAGACTGAAGTAACCACATCCTGTCCAGACTGAAGTAATCATAACAAACAGGGAGCGTCTACGGCAGGACAGTTGACTGCCTCATCAGCTGTGCGGAACTGCATCCATCAAGCCTCTTAAGTGGCCACTCTCAAATGATACACTATGGCATCTTTCTACAGGTCTCATATGCTTTATTGACAACATCATTGATATTTCCATATAAATGAAATACATCAAATTAAAATAGGAATTTGTGATTTAGGTCTTTGTATTTGAGCATGTCATGCAATTATCATCTTTACATTAAAAAAAGGAAACGTAATAACCTTTGGCCTTCTTAATTTAACATAAAACAAATCCTTCTAGCTAAATGTACAGTGGGGCAAAAAAAGTATTTAGTCAGCCACCAATTGTGCAAGTTCTCCCACTTAAAAAGATGAGAGAGGCCTGTAATAATACCAGCAACAGTGTGTGAAAACCTTGTGAAGACTTACAGAAAACGTTTGACCTCTGTCATTGCCAACAAAGAGTATATAACAAAGTATTGAGATAAACTTTTGTTATTGACCAAATACTTATTTTCCACCATAATTTGCAAATAAATTCATTAAAAATCCTACAATGTGATTTTCTGGATTTTTTTTCTAATTGGTCTGTCATAGTTGAAGTGTACCTATGATGAAAATTACAGGCCTCTCTCATCTTTTTAAGTGGGAGAACTTGCACAATTGGTGGCTGACTAAATACTTTTTTGCCCCACTGTATGTTGAGGCAAGTCTCTCTATGACAGCTCTGGAAACAAAACGCAGTGAAGCACACTGACGAGCATGTAACCATGGTGATAGACGATGGCAGGTAAATTGTACAGTACATCAGAGTGGGTGTATGGGTGATTAGTCACCTCCTAATTAGATGCCACTTACACAGTCAGGTCTTTTTCTGTTAGTATGCTTTCCCAATAGTCTTCACAGAGTAGGGCTTCCTTCATCAGCCACAAACACACATCTTTCCCAATAGTCTCCACAGAGTAGGGCTTCCTTCATCAGCCACAAACACACATCTTTCCCAATAGTCTCCACAGAGTAGGGCTTCCTTCATCAGCCACAAACACACATCTTTCCCAATAGTCTCCACAGAGTAGGGCTTCCTTCATTAGCCACAAACAGACATCTTGTTCGGTGGGTGCTCGGTTACCTATAGAGCACCCGCCGTCAAACTGACTACTCACACATGTCATTCTCCTCATATTCCTCCAACATAAACCCAGACCTGTGTGTGGAACCAGGAGACACTGAGGTCATACAGAACCTTTGAACTGTTAACCACAGTCAACATTTCCACGACCGCTACCCAACAGTCCCAGCCCAACAGGCCCAACAGGCCCAACAGGCCCAACCATGGCTGGAATTCCAACAATCAAAAACATGACAGGAATGGTTCTTTAAATCCAAATATGGAAGCACTGTCAGTGTTCCCCTAGGATTCTTTTCAGCAGTGGTGGCAAGGGTAGTGGGTGGGAAGGGAGGGAGGATTGGTGCATTGCAACTAGTGTTAGTGCAATGACATGCTAGTTGTTCCCATATAATTAGACACATATAATTAGACACACTACTTTGTGCATGACAAGTCAATTTTCCAACAATTGTTTACAGACAGATAATTTCACTTATAATTCACAGTATCACAATTCCAGTGGGTCAGAAGTTTACATAAACTAAGTTGACGATGCCTTAAAACAGCTTGTGAAATTCCAGAAAATGATGTCATGGCTTTAGAAGCTTCTGATAGGCTAATTGACATCATTTGAGTTAATGGGAAGTGTACCTGTGGATGTATTTCAAGGCCCACCTTCAAACTCCGTGCCTCTTTGCTTGACATCATGGGAAAATCAAAATAAATCAGCCAAGACCCCAGAAAAAAATATATAGATCTCCACAAGTCTGGTTCATCATTGGGAGCAATTTCCAAATGCCTGAAGGTACCGCGTTCACCTGTACAAACAATAGTACGCAAGTATAAACACCATGGGACCACGCAGCCATCATACCGCTCAGGAAGGAGACGCGTTCTGTCTCCTAGAGTTGAACGTACTTCGGTGCGAAAAGTGCAAATCAATCCCAAAACAACAGCAAAGGACCTTGTGAAGATGCTGGAGGAAACAGGTACAAAAGTATCTATATCCACAGTAAAACGAGTCCTATATTGACATAACCTGAATGGTCGCTCAGCAAGGAAGAAGCCACTGCTCCAAAACCGCCATTAAAAAAACAGACGTTTTGCAACTGCACATGGGGACAAAGATCTTAATTTCTGGAGAAATGTCCTCTGGTCTGGTGAAACAAAAATAGAACTGTTTGGCCATAATGACCATTGTTATGTTTGGAAGAAAAAGGGGAAGGCTTGCAAGCCAAAGAACCCCATCCAAACTATGAAGTACGGGGGTGGCAGCAACATGTTGTGGGGGTGCTTTGCTGCAGGAGGGACTGGTGCACTTCACAAATTAGATAGCATCATGAGTGGGAATTCTGTGTGGCTATATTGAAGCAACATCTCAAGACGCCAGTCAGGAAGTTAAAGCTTGGTCGCAAATGGGGCTTCCAATGGACAATGCACCCCAAACATACTTACAAAAATGTAGCAAAATGGCCTAAGGACAACAAAGTCAAGATATTGGAGTGGCCATCACAAAGCCCTGACCACAATCCTATAGAAAAATTGTGGGCAGAACTAAAAAAGCGTGTGCAAGCAAGGAGGCCTATAAACCTGACTCAGTTACACCAGCTCTGTCAAGAGGAATGGGACAACATTCAGTGTATGTATACTTCTGGGAATGTGCTGAAATAAATAATTCACTCTACTATTATTCTGACATTTCACATTCTTAAATTAAAGTGATGATCCTAACTGACCTACAACAGGGAATTTCTACCAGGATTAAATGTCAGGAATTGTGAACAATTGAGTTTAAATGTAGTTGGCTAAGATGTATGTAAACTTCCGACTTCAACTATATATATATATATATATATATATATATATATATATATATATATATATATATATATATATATATATATATATATATATATATATATATATATATATATATATATATATATAGTATGTGGACACATGCTCGTCGAACATCTCATTCTAAAAATGATGTGCAATAATATGGAGTTGGTCCCCCCTTCGCTGCTATAACAGCTTACACTCTTATGGGAAGGCTTTCCACTAGATGTTGGAACATTGCTGCAGAGACTTGCTTCCATTCAGCCACAAGAGCATTAGTGAGGTCGGGCACTGATGTTGGGCAATTAGGCCTGGCTCGCAGTCAACGTTCCAATTCATCAAAGTTTTTCGACGGGGTTGAGGTCAGGGCTCTGTGCAGGCTAGTCAAGTTCTTCCACACCAATCTCGGCAAACCATTTCTGTATGGACCTCGCTTTGTGCACGGAGGCATTGTCATGCTAAAACAGGAAAGGACCTTCCCCAAACTGTTGCCACAAAGTTGGAAGGACAGAATCATGTAGAATGTCATTGTATGCTGTAGCATTGTGATTTCCCTTCACTGGAACTAAGGGGCCTGAACCATGAAAAACAGCCACAGATCATTATTCCTCCTCCACAATCTTTCCATTTGGCACTATGCATTGGGGCAGGTAGCGTTCTCCTGGCATCCGCAAAACCCAGATTCGTCCAACAGACTGCCAGATGGTGAAATGTGACTCCAGAGAACGCATGTTCCAGAGTCCAATGGCAGGAAGCTTTACACCACTCCGCCCGACACATGGCATTGTGCATGGTGACTTTAGGCTTGTGTGTGACTGCTCAGCCATGGAAACCCTTCTCATGAAGCTCCCGACAGTTCTTATGCTGATGTTGCTTCCAGAGGCAGTTTGGAACTCGGTAGTGAAAATTGTAACCGAGGACAGATGATTTCTACGTGCTTCAGTACTCGACAGTCCAATTCTGTGAGCTTGTGTGGCGTACCATTTTGCGACCGTTGTTACTCCTAGACATTTCCACGTCACAATAACTGCACTGACAGTTGACCGGGGAAGCTCTAGCAGTTGACCGGGGAAGCTCTAACAGTTGACCGGGGAAGCTCTAGCAGTTGACCGGGGAAGCTCTAACAGTTGACCCGGGCAGCTCTAACAGTTGACCGGGGAAGCTCTAACAGTTGACCGGGGCAGCTCTAACAGTTGACCGGGGCAGCTCTAGCAGTTGACCGGGGCAGCTCTAACAGTTGACCGGTGCAGCTCTAACAGTTGACCGGTGCAGCTCTAACAGTTGACCGGGGAAGCTCTAGCAGTTGACCAGGGAAGCTCTAACAGTTGACCCGGGCAGCTCTAACAGTTGACCGGGGCAGCTCTAACAGTTGACCGGGGCAGCTCTAACAGTTGACCGGTGCAGCTCTAACAGTTGACCGGGGAAGCTCTAGCAGTTGACCGGGGAAGCTCTAACAGTTGCCCGGGGCAGCTCTAGCAGTTGACCGGGGCAGCTCTAGCAGTTGACCGGGGCAGCTCTAACAGTTGACCGGGGAAGCTCTAACAGTTGACCGGGGAAGCTCTAACAGTTGACCGGGGAAGCTCTAGCAGTTGACCGGGGCAGCACTAACAGTAGACCGTGGCAGCTCTAACAGTTGACCGGGGCAGCTCTAACAGTTGACCGGGGAAGCTCTAACAGTTGACCGGGGCAGCTCTAACAGTTGACCGGGGAAGCTCTAACAGTTGACCGGGGAAGCTCTAACAGATGACCGGGGAAGCTCTAGCAGTTGACCGGGGAAGCTCTAACAGTTGACCGGGGAAGCTCTAACAGTTGACCGGGGAAGCTCTAGCAGTTGACCGGGGAAGCTCTAACAGTTGACCGGGGAAGCTCTAACAGTTGACCGGGGAAGCTCTAACAGTTGACCGGGGAAGCTCTAGCAGTTGACCGGGGCAGCTCTAACAGTTGTCAGCAACAGGTGTAGCTGAAATTGCCAAATCCACGAATGTCTATACAGAGAGAAACAATTGAGTTGTTAAATTAATATAGAAGAAACACTGACTATGATCTGACAAACATCTAGAATTGACTTTCACTACTGTTTCACTTCTTTCACATCTCAAATTCTGATGTGGATGTTTTGATACATTTAACAGACCAAGGCTCTCGCTGTTCTCTTTCTATATTCAAGTCTCCCGTGTGCATTCTGTGGTACATGGGCATAGGTTCTGGTCCTGTTTTGGGGACTCAGATGTGGATAGTGTGGGACCTGGTCCCGTTTTGGCCCCTCAGTTTAAAAGGTGGTTGTTGAGGGACCAGGGCTTGGGACTCAGATGTTGATGTCGTGGTAGTGGCCCTTGGAAGAGTCCATGTCGACCCGGCGGGCCTCAGCGAAGGCCAGGAAGGTGACCAGGCCCACCAGGTTCACCACAGTGATGAGGGTGAAGACAGACGCCCACGACCCTGTAGCCTCAATCAGATACCCCGAGAAATACACCATCAGCACACCTGGAGAAACACGATCAGATACGCAGAGGAATACGGCATTAGGAAACAGTACATGCACGCACAAACTGAGCAGTTTCAGACTACGGCATATCATATCAACAAATGCCAGTTCAGCCTCCCATTCCCAGTTGTGTGGGGTAGAAGTAAACAGATTCAAATGCCCCTTCCCGCTACGGTGCCCTAACTGTCATGTTCTACTCCCTCAATGATTTATCCGACACAAACTCTATTATCACGCCAATATGAAATATGCATGGAGCATTGGAGCCAATGAGACTGACAAGAGACACAACCCAAAGTCCTGCCTTTTAGAACCATCAGATGAATTATTCATCACCACCTCATGAAAGGACAACACCACTGATCCTGAAACTGTTGGTGAACGATTCATCACAGATGTTTCCGCTTTGGTTTGTCCCTCAATGAACATGCTTACCTGAGAATGCTCCACAGGTATTCATAACACCTGCAATGAAAAATAGATACATGATTCATTTGTAATATTTGACAGGACTGTAATATTCATCAATCAAATCTGCTGAGAGGTGGATAAATGAGCCACCGGTGTAACATACCAAACAGAGCCCCAGCACATGACGGAGCCAGGTCCTGAACATTCACAGACACACCGCTGGAGTACAGACACAAGACACGTTACTGTCTGCCCCAGTAGACAAGGTGTTAAACAGACTCCCTATATTTACTGCCCCAGTAGACAAGGTGTTAAACAGACTCCCTATATTTACTGCCCCAGTAGACACGGTGTTAAACAGACTCCCTATATTCACTGCCCCAGTAGACAAGGTGTTAAACAGACTCCCTATATTCACTGCCCCAGTAGACAAGGTGTTAAACAGACTCCCTATATTTACTGCCCCAGTAGACAAGGTGTTAAACAGACTCCCTATATTTACTGCCCCAGTAGACAAGGTGTTAAACAGACTCCCTATATTTACTGCCCCAGTAGACAAGGTGTTAAACAGACTCCCTATATTTTCTGCCTCAGTAGACAAGGTGTTAAACAGACTCCCTTTATTTTCTGCCTCAGTAGACAAGGTGTTAAACAGACTCCCTATATTCACTGCCCCAGTAGACAAGGTGTTAAACAGACTCCCTATATTTACTGCCCCAGTAGACAAGGAGTCACATATTAAACCCTATAAAACTAACAGATAAGATAAGTGGAACTACAGAGTCGCTGTTAAAGCGCTTGTGAGGGGGTGATTATGTTTATATGACCCATTCCACTGTTGGTTATTATCTACATCCTGCATCATTCATTTACATCCTTGTACACTTCCAAGATAAAACAGCGAATCCCTCAAGGGTAGTAACTGTGGCTGAATATGGTCCTAGATGATAGACACGAGGCCTAGGAGTGGATTTGGGGACGAGCATCGGTACCTGTGGCTGAATATGGTCCTAGATGATAGACACTAGGAGCGGAATTGGGGACGAGCATCGGTACCTGTGGCTGAATGTGGTCCTATATGATAGACACTAGGCCTAGGAGCGGATTTGGGGACGAACATCGGTACCTGTGGCTGAATATGGTCCTAGATGATAGACACTAGGCCTAGGAGTGGATTTGGGGACGAGCATCGGTACCTGTGGCTGAATATGGTCCTAGATGATAGACACTAGGAGCGGATTTGGGGACGAGCATCGGTACCTGTGGCTGAATATGGTCCTAGATGATAGACACTAGGAGCGGATTTGGGGACGAGCATCGGTACCTGTGGCTGAATGTGGTCCTATATGATAGACACTAGGCCTAGGAGCGGATTTGGGGACGAACATCGGTACCTGTGGCTGAATATGGTCCTAGATGATAGACACTAGGCCTAGGAGCGGATTTGGGGACGAACATCGGTACCTGTGGCTGAATATGGTCCTAGATGATAGACACTAGGAGCGGATTTGGGGACGAGCATCGGTACCTGTGGCTGAATATGGTCCTAGATGATAGACACTAGGAGCGGATTTGGGGACGAGCATCGGTACCTGTGGCTGAATGTGGTCCTATATGATAGACACTAGGCCTAGGAGCGGATTTGGGGACGAGCATCGGTACCTGTGGCTGAATATGGTCCTAGATGATAGACACTAGGCCTAGGAGTGGATTTGGGGACGAACATCGGTACCTGTGGCTGAATATGGTCCTAGATGATAGACACTAGGCCTAGGAGCGGATTTGGGGACGAGCATCGGTACCTGTGGCTGAAGGTGGTCCTAGATGATAGACACTAGGCCTAGGAGCGGATTTGGGGACGAGCATCGGTACCTGTGGCTGAATATGGTCCTAGATGATAGACACGAGGCCTAGGAGCGGATTTGGGGACGAGCATCGGTACCTGTGGCTGAATATGGTCCTAGATGATAGACACTAGGCCTAGGAGCGGATTTGGGGACGAGCATCGGTACCTGTGGCTGAAGGTGGTGAGGCCCATGGTGGCAGAGACAAAGGCCACAGCTATGGGGAAGGTGGTGGTGCCACACAGCAGGAGAGTAAACACACTGGACACACCCATGGAGAAGAACTGACCAGGACACAAGGAGAGGAAAGTTGAGGAGAAGAAAGGCAAAGTTAACTAGTAATGCCAATGTGGGCATTGAATCGGAAACAAGCTACAATACCTGCATAAGCTTCCTCACAGCAGCAGTGTCAAACCCTAGAGACAGAGAGAGAAAGAGACAAAGAGAGAGAGACGTGGGACAGATCAATAGTTAAAAACCTTGACAATTGTAAAAGGGTACCCAACTTCGACTGATTACAATCAGTAAAACAAAAGGAAAACATTCGCATCATTTGTTTCCTGATGACAAATAGTTGATATCTCTGGCATTACCTCGGCTGATAAGGTGGTCAGAGAGACAGCCACTGAAGAGAGAAGAGGGGATGGCCACAAACCATGGGATAACATTAAACACCCAACCCTGCAGGGAGAACATCATAACATTTAACACCAAGAACACTGATATGAGCTCAGACATGTATGCCATTAATACCCTATACGTTTGTTAAGAGATCGTGATCCAACTTGACAAACATCTAAGTTGGGGGAACATCCGAGTTCCTTAGCTAGTATTACACAGGTCTGTCAGATGCAGGGGGGTCTGACTAGATTTGAGTTCCTTAGCTAGCAGAGTTTTATGTCTATACCATGTCTACAGCGCCCCCTCTTGGTTTACTCAGTGGTATTACACAGGTCTGTCAGATGCAGGGGGGTCTGACTAGATTTGAGTTCCTTAGCTAGCAGAGTTTTATGTCTACACCGTGTCTACAGCGCCTTCTCTTGGTTTACTCAGTGGTATTACACAGGTCTGTCAGATGCAGGGGGGTCTGACTAGATTTGAGTTCCTTAGCTAGCAGAGTTTTATGTCTATACCATGTCTACAGCGCCCTCTCTTGGTTTACTCAGTGGTATTACACAGGTCTGTCAGATGCAGGGGGGTCTGACTAGAATTAAGCCATTTTGTATGTACACTTTCAAGTGTCTGTTGTCTTTGCCATTCCAACCTTGAACTCCAATGTGGCATTTCAAGTTTTGTTTTGTCTCGTCTTCTGAAGGAATGGGTTGGGAAAAGAGGAGGGATGGAGGGGGCAAGTTACCTTGGCATCAGGGAAGGTGTCCTTGAAGTAAGTCGGTAGCCATGACAACATTGTGAAGAAGGTGCTCGCAGTGCAAAGGTGCGTAATAATCACAGCACTGAAGGGAGGATAATGGAGACAGAGCGAGAGAGAGAGAGAGCAAACAAATATAATTAAGTTAGTGTACCACTTCTATGACTCATAGGCTACATCTTTTGAAAGCTCAAAATATTCCACAGCAGTTCCTACTTTTACTGGCTGAAATAACTGACGTATGGGTCACCACTACAGTTATATTAATGTGTATGTGCAACATAAAAACAAGCACCATCAGTATGTTTACTGTATATTTATTCGGAGTGTTTAAATAGCTCTCTCTCCACTGGGTTTCGCTCATTCAAGAACTGAACAGTGTCAGTCCGTGCTACAAATCCATGCTCACACCAACCCCCCACCTACACAGTCAGTGTCATCTGCTTTTCTGTTCAGTGGTTCATTTTCCTATCAAGGTGTGGTTTAGCCATTACAGGAAATAACACCAACCAACCATTTCCGTCATTGTAAACAGGGCAGATCAGTTGCACGGACTGCCATGGGGTTCTATAAATAACAGCCAATAAGAGACAGGCACAGAGGATATGAATGAAGCCTTTATGTGAGACGGAAACATCGACAGGGAAGTGAGCTGATCAGAGAGGATTGTGTTTGGGCCTTTTCTCACCAGACAGCAGGTTGTTTGAAGAGACGTAACCAGTGTCTCCTGGAGAGTTTGGACCGGGGCCCTCCACGACCCAGCGACTCCAATGTGATGATAGGTCCTGGAACACACACACACACACAAAGAAAGAGAAAAGTCTGAGCTCAATGTGGAGCTCAGAGGAAGTTCATGACAACAATACGAGCAGATGGCTAGAAAACAACAATGACACAGCACTTGCCCAAAATAGTCGAGCTGTGAAATGAAAGTGTTCAGTTTCAGTAAGATATGCATGTTGCCATTACACCGACACACTCCTTACCTTCCCCTTTGAGCAGGTATTTCCATATGCAGTACGCCCAGATGACAGAGAGCAGACCAGACACATAGAACACGCTCTCCCAACCATACAGGTCCAGCATGAGGGAACCAGCCCCCCCAATCACCAGTGTCCTGCAGGAGACAACAGCACTGGTCATACACTCAAACTGTAGTGTTGTATTGTATTGTTTTTTTACTGCAATGGCAAAACAAGACCATCTGTGGAGAACTCCTGACTGGAGACGGAACATCTGTGGCTCCCTGATGAGTTGTTTATGGCCAGCCCAAAATGACATCCCCCGGCAACTCCAATGACAAACAGCTGACCCTGGCTTCCATAAAAAGATGACCTCATCAACAGCAGCACTTAAAACACCCCGGTAAAAACTGCTCGAAGGCACAGATCTAGGATCAGCTTACCCTGGCTTCCATAACAGATGACCTCAACAACAGCAGCACTTAAAACACCCCGGTAAAAACTGCTCGAAGGCACAGATCTAGGATCAGCTTACCCTGGCTTCCATAACAGATGACCTCAACAACAGCAGCACTTAAAACACCCCGGTAAAAACTGCTCGAAGGCACAGATCTAGGATCAGCTTACCCTGGCTTCCATAACAGATGATCTCAACAACAGCAGCACTTAAAACACCCCGGTAAAAACTGCTCGAAGGCACAGATCTAGGATCAGCTTACCCTCCCTCAATCATACCCTTTAAACACCAGTGGGGGAAACAACGGAGCTCAAGGCGGGGGAAGGGTTGCAAAGCTTCTGGTAAATTACCAAAGTTACAGGAATCTTCGGTAATATAACAAAATTAATTCATATACAGTATTCATTTTCTTTTATCTGTGTCCATATTATCCATGAGTTTCTTGTGGATAGAATATATGGTTCAAGAGAAAATAGACTAATTAATGAAAAAAGCATCTATTCAACAATGGCATTATAACTCTTCCAACTAAGGCCCTTTTCCACAACTGACACCAGTTTGGTGCCAAAAAATCTACAACACAAAAAAAAGGAAGTTTGATGCTGAAACCCTCATATTAAACATATTATAAGAAGTAAATGAAGTTGATGCTGGATAGTAAGCAACGCTCGAAAAGCCTTACTGCAAACAAACTTCCAGAAATAATTAAGGCACTCATGTAGTGAAAACATTAAGAAGCATTTATTGTTTTACGGCCAAGAATTAAAAAATACTGATGAGTTGCGGCTATAACAGCCTTCATCAGGGTGACAAAGAATAGTGGTGGACAACGCGTGTATATCCCGGCTTCTTGGGCATTGTTTACTGTATAGCATCAACTTCCTTTTGCTCTACAGTATTTCATCCCATGATCAAAGAGCACCTCGTGGATGAACTAAAAACCAAAGTGCTCCTCTCCTGTGTCTCTACATTAAACATATTATATTTAGGATAACGTTTTACAGCTTTGTTGTTCCAATGTTATTTGATTAATAATATGAATAATATATTCAACATGTGAAAAGGCCACACAGAGGGACAGAGATAATTACACACTGGGGTCAAGCTTCCTGCCATCCAGGACCTACACACTAGGCGGTGTCAGAGTCATAAGACTCCAGTCCCCCTAGTCATAGACTGTTCTCACAACTACTGCGGGGCAAGCGGTACCGGAGCACCAAATCTTGGCCAAAAGGCTCCTTAACAGCTTCTACCCCCAAGCCTGCTGAAGAATTAATCAAATGGCCAACCGGACATTTTGCATTGTCCCCCCCTTTGTTTGTTTTTACAATGCCGTTACTTGCTGTTTATTATCTATGCAGTCACTTTACCCTGACTAACCAGTACCCCTGTATATAGTCTCATTACTAACCAGTACCCCTGTATATAGTCTCATTACTAACCAGTACCCCTGTATATAGTCTCATTACTAACCAGTACCCCTGTATATAGTCTCATTACTAACCAGTACCCCTGTATATAGTCTCATTACTAACCAGTACCCCTGTATATAGTCTCATTACTAACCAATACCCCTGTATATAGTCTCATTACTAACCTGTACCCCTGTATATAGTCTCATTACTAACCAGTACCCCTGTATATAGTCTCATTACTAACCAGTACCCCTGTATATAGTCTCATTACTAACCAGTACCCCTGTATATAGTCTCATTACTAACCAGTACCCCTGTATATAGTCTCATTACTAACCTGTACCCCTGTATATAGCCTCATTACTAACCTGTCCCCTGTATATAGCCTCACTACTAACCTGTCCCCTGTATATAGTCTCATTACTAACCTGTCCCCCTGCACAATGACTCAGTACCAGTACCCCTGTATATAGCCTCATTACTTACCTGTACCCCTGCACATTGACTCAGTACCAGTACCCCTGTATATAGTCTCATTACTAACCTGTCCCCCTGTATATAGCCTCATTACTAACCTGTCCCCTGTATATAGCCTCATTACTAACCTGTCCCCTGTATATAGCCTCATTACTAACCTGTCCCCCTGCACAATGACTCAGTACCAGTACCCCTGTATATAGCCTCATTACTTACCTGTACCCCTGCACATTGACTCAGTACCAGTACCCCTGTATATAGTCTCATTACTAACCTGTCCCCCTGTATATAGCCTCATTACTAACCTGTCCCCTGTATATAGCCTCATTACTAACCTGTCCCCTGTATATAGCCTCATTACTAACCTGTCCCCCTGCACAATGACTCAGTACCAGTACCCCTGTATATAGCCTCATTACTTACCTGTACCCCTGCACATTGACTCAGTACCAGTACCCCTGTATATAGCCTCATTACTAACCTGTCCCCTGTATATAGCCTCATTGCTAACCTGTCCCCTGTATATAGCCTCATTGCTAACCTGTCCCCTGTATATAGCCTCATTGCTAACCTGTCCCCTGTATATAGCCTCATTACTAACCTGTCCTCTGTATATAGCCTCATTACTAACCTGTCCCCTGTATATAGCCTCACTACTAACCTGTCATCTGTATATAGCCTCACTACTAACCTGTCCTCTGTATATAGCCTCATTACTAACCTGTCCCCTGTATATAGCCTCACTACTAACCTGTCCCCTGTATATAGTCTCATTACTAACCTGTCCCCCTGCACAATGACTCAGTACCAGTACCCCTGTATATAGCCTCATTACTTACCTGTACCCCTGCACATTGACTCAGTACCAGTACCCCTGTATATAGTCTCATTACTAACCTGTCCCCCTGTATATAGCCTCATTACTAACCTGTCCCCTGTATATAGCCTCATTACTAACCTGTCCCCTGTATATAGCCTCATTACTAACCTGTCCCCCTGCACAATGACTCAGTACCAGTACCCCTGTATATAGCCTCATTACTTACCTGTACCCCTGCACATTGACTCAGTACCAGTACCCCTGTATATAGCCTCATTACTAACCTGTCCCCTGTATATAGCCTCATTACTAACCTGTCCCCTGAATATAGCCTCATTACTAACCTGTCCTCTGTATATAGCCTCACTACTAACCTGTCCTCTGTATATAGCCTCATTACTAACCTGTCCCCTGTATATAGCCTCACTACTAACCTGTACCCCTGAATATAGCCTCATTACTAACCTGTCCCCTGTATATAGCCTCATTACTGACCTGTACCCCTGCACATTGACGCAGTACCAGTACCCCTGTATATAGCCTCATTACTAACCTGTACCCCTGTATATAGTCTCATTACTAGCCTGTACCCCTGTATATAGTCTCATTACTAACCTGTACTCCCTGTATATAGTCTCATTACTAACCTGTACCCCTGTATATAGCCTCATTACTGACCTGTACCCCTGCACATTGACTCAGTACCAGTACCCCTGTATATAGCCTCATTACTAACCTGTACTCCCTGTATATAGTCTCATTACTAACCTGTCCCCTGTATATAGCCTCATTACTGACCTGTACCCCTGCACATTGACTCAGTACCAGTACCCCTGTATATAGCCTCATTACTAACCTGTACTCCCTGTATATAGTCTCATTACTAACCTGTACCCCTGTATACAGCCTCATTACTAACCTGTACCCCTGCACATTGACTCAGTACCAGTACCCCTGTATATAGCCTCATTACTAACCTGTACCCCTGTATATAGTCTCATTACTAACCTGTACCCCTGTATATAGTCTCATTACTAACCTGTACCCCTGTATATAGTCTCATTACTAACCTGTACTCCCTGTATATAGTCTCATTACTAACCTGTCCCCTGTATATAGCCTCATTACTAACCTGTCCCCTGCACATTGACTCAGTACCAGTACCCCTGTATATAGCCTCATTACTAACCTGTACTCCCTGTATATAGTCTCATTACTAACCTGTACCCCTGTATATAGCCTCATTACTGACCTGTACCCCTGCACATTAACTCAGTACCAGTACCCCTGTATATAGCCTCATTACTAACCTGTACTCCTGTATATAGTCTCATTACTAACCTGTACACCTGTATATAGCCTCATTACTGACCTGTACCCCTGCACATTGACTCAGTACCAGTACCCCTGTATATAGCCTCATTACTAACCTGTACTCCTGTATATAGTCTCATTACTAACCTGTACTCCCTGTATATAGTCTCATTACTAACCTGTACTCCCTGTATATAGCCTCATTACTGACCTGTACCCCTGCACATTGACTCAGTACCAGTACCCCTGTATATAGTCTCATTACTAACCTGTACCCCTGTATATAGCCTATTTACTAACCTGTACCCCTGCACATTGACTCAGTACCAGTACCCCTGTATATAGCCTCATTACTTACCTGTACCCCTGCACATTGACTCAGTACCAGTACCCCTGAATATAGCCTCATTACTAACCTGTACCCCTGTATATAGCCTCATTACTAACCTGTACCCCTGAATATAGCCTCATTACTAACCTGTCCCCTGTATATAGCCTCATTACTAACCTGTCCCCTGTATATAGCCTCATTACTAACCTGTCCCCCTGCACAATGACTCAGTACCAGTACCCCTGTATATAGCCTCATTACTTACCTGTACCCCTGCACATTGACTCAGTACCAGTACCCCTGAATATAGCCTCATTACTAACCTGTACCCCTGAATATAGCCTCATTACTAACCTGTACCCCTGAATATAGCCTCATTACTAACCTGTCCTCTGTATATAGCCTCACTACTAACCTGTCCTCTGTATATAGCCTCATTACTAACCTGTCCCCTGTATATAGCCTCACTACTAACCTGTCCTCTGTATATAGCCTCACTACTAACCTGTCCTCTGTATATAGCCTCATTACTAACCTGTCCCCTGTATATAGCCTCACTACTAACCTGTACCCCTGAATATAGCCTCATTACTAACCTGTCCCCTGTATACAGCCTCATTACTGACCTGTACCCCTGCACATTGACGCAGTACCAGTACCCCTGTATATAGCCTCATTACTAACCTGTACTCCCTGTATATAGTCTCATTACTAGCCTGTACCCCTGTATATAGTCTCATTACTAACCTGTACTCCCTGTATATAGTCTCATTACTAACCTGTACCCCTGTATATAGCCTCATTACTGACCTGTACCCCTGCACATTGACTCAGTACCAGTACCCCTGTATATAGCCTCATTACTAACCTGTACTCCCTGTATATAGTCTCATTACTAACCTGTACCCCTGTATATAGCCTCATTACTGACCTGTACCCCTGCACATTGACTCAGTACCAGTACCCCTGTATATAGCCTCATTACTAACCTGTACTTCCTGTATATAGTCTCATTACTAACCTGTACCCCTGTATACAGCCTCATTACTAACCTGTACCCCTGCACATTGACGCAGTACCAGTACCCCTGTATATAGCCTCATTCCTAACCTGTACTCCCTGTATATAGTCTCATTACTAACCTGTACCCCTGTATATAGTCTCATTACTAACCTGTACTCCCTGTATATAGTCTCATTACTAACCTGTACCCCTGTATATAGCCTCATTACTGACCTGTACCCCTGCACATTGACTCAGTACCAGTACCCCTGTATATAGCCTCATTACTAACCTGTACTCCCTGTATATAGTCTCATTACTAACCTGTACCCCTGTATATAGCCTCATTACTGACCTGTACCCCTGCACATTGACTCAGTACCAGTACCCCTGTATATAGCCTCATTACTAACCTGTACTTCCTGTATATAGTCTCATTACTAACCTGTACCCCTGTATACAGCCTCATTACTAACCTGTACCCCTGCACATTGACGCAGTACCAGTACCCCTGTATATAGCCTCATTACTAACCTGTACTCCCTGTATATAGTCTCATTACTAACCTGTACCCCTGTATATAGTCTCATTACTAACCTGTACCCCTGTATATAGTCTCATTACTAACCTGTACTCCCTGTATATAGTCTCATTACTAACCTGTACCCCTGTATATAGCCTCATTACTGACCTGTACCCCTGCACATTGACTCAGTACCAGTACCCCTGTATATAGCCTCATTACTAACCTGTACTCCCTGTATATAGTCTCATTACTAACCTGTACCCCTGTATATAGCCTCATTACTGACCTGTACCCCTGCACATTAACTCAGTACCAGTACCCCTGTATATAGCCTCATTACTAACCTGTACTCCCTGTATATAGTCTCATTACTAACCTGTACCCCTGTATATAGCCTCATTACTGACCTGTACCCCTGCACATTGACTCAGTACCAGTACCCCTGTATATAGCCTCATTACTAACCTGTACTCCCTGTATATAGTCTCATTACTAACCTGTACTCCCTGTATATAGTCTCATTACTAACCTGTACCCCTGTATATAGCCTCATTACTGACCTGTACCCCTGCACATTGACTCAGTACCAGTACCCCTGTATATAGTCTCATTACTAACCTGTACCCCTGTATATAGCCTATTTACTAACCTGTACCCCTGCACATTGACTCAGTACCAGTACCCATGTATATAGCCTCATTACAAACCTGTACACCTGTATATAGCCTCATTACTAATGTGTGCATCTGTATATAGCCTCATTACTAACCTGTACCCCTGTATATAGCCTCATTACTAATGTGTACCCCTGTATATAGCCTCATTACTTATCTGTACCCCTGTATATAGCCTCATGACTAATGTGTACCCCTGTATATAGCCTCATTGTCATTCTTTTATTTTTTTAACTTTAGTTTATTTAGTAAATATTTTCTTAACTCTATTTTCTTAAAACTGCATTGTTGGATAAGGGCTTGTAAGTAAGCATTTTAAAGTAAGGTACACCTGTTGTTTTCGGCTCATGTGACAAATAAAATTGGATTCGATTTTACTGTGATCATTTGAAGTAGCCAAAAGGGCCTCTAGATGTCTTTTGATAAATTACATAGAAATTCTTTAAAGTTCAAAAATTCTGGTAGTTTCCAGACATGTGCAGGGGTACGAGGTAATAACAGGGCAATATACAGGGAGTACTGAGTCAATGTGCAATAACATGCAACCCTAGATCAGCGTGGAAACAGGGAGTTTGGTAGGGCCAGACTCACCCCAGATAGGAGCCACTGCCCACAGTGCTCATGAGGAATCCAGTCTGAGTCAATCTCCACCACCTTCTGAGAACACAGGCTAACCAGAGACGGGTAGTGCACACCTGGAGGTACAGATACACAGCTCTGTTACACTATGTAGTGAGCACAGAAAGTCACACACATTGGTTCATTCATTTAATACATATTTGGAAGGAATGTTCTGTATTCTTCTTTAGGCAAAATGACACAGAAAGTGGGAAAACGGCAAAAGAAAAACACCATTGTCTCAAATGAGAAAACGCTGTCGCCTGCAGAATCAAACTAATGATTCATATCCTGACACGACGCGCTTCAAATCAACATCTAAATTTAATTGTAAATACGGGTCCTTTTTCAACAATGCAGAGTTAAAGATAAAAAAATGTATAACATTTTGAATAGTGACACGAGGTAATAACATGGCAATATACAAGGAGTACCAGTACTGAGTCAATATGCAGGGGTATACCTAGGATAGGATAAGTAATGCCTCCCCCCCCCCCCTTTAAGATTTAGATGCACTATTGTAAAGTGACTGTTCCACTGGATGTCATAAGGTGAATGCACCAATTTGTAAGTCGCTCTGGATAAGAGCGTCTGCTAAATGACTTAAATGTAAATGTAAATGTAATGTAATAACATGGCAATATACAAGGAGTACCAGTACTGAGTCAATGTGCAGGGGTACGAGGTAATAACATGGCAATATACAGGGAGTACCAGTACTGAGTCAATGTGCAGGGATACGAGGTAATAACATGGCAATATACAGGGAGTACCAGTACTGAGTCAATATGCAGGGATACGAGGTAATAACATGGCAATATACAGGGAGTACCAGTACTGAGTCAATGTGCAGGGATACGAGGTAATAACATGGCAATATACAGGGAGTACCAGTACTGAGTCAATGTGCAGGGGTACGAGGTAATAACATGGCAATATACAGGGAGTACCAGTACTGAGTCAATGTGCAGGGATACGAGGTAATAACATGGCAATATACAGGGAGTACCAGTACTGAGTCAATGTGCAGGGGTACGAGGTAATAACATGGCAATATACAGGGAGTACCAGTACTGAGTCAATGTGCAGGGGTACGAGGTAATAACATGGCAATATACAGGGTGTACCAGTACTGAGTCAATGTGCAGGGGTACGAGGTAATAACATGGCAATATACAGGGAGTACCAGTACTGAGTCAATGTGCAGGGGTACGAGGTAATAACATGGCAATATACAGGGAGTACCAGTACTGAGTCAATGTGCAGGGATACGAGGTAATAACATGGCAATATACAGGGAGTACCAGTACTGAGTCAATGTGCAGGGGTACGAGGTAATAACATGGCAATATACAGGAGTACCAGTACTGAGTCAATGTGCAGGGATACGAGGTAATAACATGGCAATATACAGGGAGTACCAGTACTGAGTCAATATGCAGGGATACGAGGTAATAACATGGCAATATACAGGGAGTACCAGTACTGAGTCAATATGCAGGGGTACGAGGTAATAACATGGCAATATACAAGGAGTACCAGTACTGAGTCAATGTGCAGGGGTACGAGGTAATAACATGGCAATATACAAGGAGTACCAGTACTGAGTCAATATGCAGGGGTACGAGGTAATAACATGACTATATACAGAGAGTACCAGTACTGAGTCAATGTGCAGGGGTACGAGGTAATAACGTGGCAATATACAAGGAGTACCAGTACTGAGTCAATATGCAGGGGTACGAGGTAATAACATGGCTATATACAGGGAGTACCAGTACTGAGTCAATATGCAGGGGTACGGAGGTAATTGAGGTAGCTATGTACGTATACAGTGCATTCAGAAAATATTCAGACCCCATGACTATTTCCACATTGCTACATTACAGCCTTACTCGCAAATAGATTAAATTGTTTTCCCCCCTCATCAACCTACACACAATACCCCATAATGACAAAGCAAAAACAGGTCTTTAGAAAGATTTATATATAAAAATAAATAATGAAGTATGGCATTTCCATAAGTATTCAGACCCTTTACTCAGTACTTTGTTGAAGCACTTTTGGCAGCAATTACAGCCTCGAGTATCTGGGGAGTTTCTCCCATTCTCTGTAGCGCTCTCCTACATGTTGTAAAAACGTTACATGGACGCTGCACATTTCATTGCATAATGCAGCAAATAGAGGAGAGTTCAGGGGCCTTGCTTAAACAAAGTTAACCATTTTCACTGTAGTGTCAGTGGATGCTGCAGAGTACCCAAGTGGCGTCGGGAGCAACTGCTTACAAACACACTACCACTCCACTATGTCTCCCTGTCATGGCTTTTGCGCCATCAGTACAGATACCAACACATCTTGACCACCAAAGTCCATTTGATGTCACAAAGCTGTCCAGTACTTTAAACATATCCTCTCTTGTTGTACATTTGTCCCAGCCATATCTGCACCATATAAGAATCACATTTTTAGTTTGCGTACCCCCCGACGGCATTGCGCGTACCCCAGTTTAGGAATACATGCTCTACATGATAAAGCTGCATATCTTTTTGAGTATCTGAAGGCCCATGCCAAATCTTTATAGCCTCCCGAGGGGGAAGAGGGGCTGTCTTGCCCTGACAACTGTGTGCGTCTGGACCATGTTAATTCTTTAGTGAACTTGAAACTCAACCCGCTCCACTACAGCCCCATCGATGTGGATGAGGGCATGCCCCCCCCCTTCCCCCCCAGGATCCTAATATTTAGAGTGGAGTTCCCTTTGTACTGAAATCATTCAATTATTATCCAGACTATGGCTTTACATATTAGTACATTTGCACATATATGTACACCTCATCGCAATCTGTTTACCATGAATTCTAGGGAGAGGGAAAATAAAAAACATGCCAACATTACAGTATATAAAGAAGATTGGCAGAGTAATACATAAGAGGATACTCATTTTCTAGGTTTAAACTACATGACCAAATGTATGTGGACACCTGCTTGTTGAACATCTCATTCCAAATCACAGGCATTAATATGGAGTTGGTCCTCCTTTGCTGCTAGAACAGCCTCCACTCTTCTGGGAAGGCTTTCCACTAGATGCTGAAACATTGTCTGGGGGAGGGGGGTCCCAGCGCGCACGACCCACGTGGAGTTCCAGGTCTCCGGTAGCCTCTGGAACTGCCGATCTGCGGCCAACAAGGCAGAGTTCATCTCAGCCTATGCCTCCCTCCAGTCCCTCGACTTCTTGGCACTGACGGAAACATGGATCACCACAGATAACACTGCTACTCCCACTGCTCTCTCTTCGTCCGCCCACGTGTTCTCGCACACCCCGAGAGCTTCTGGTCAGCGGGGTGGTGGCACCGGGATCCTCATCTCTCCCAAGTGGTCATTCTCTCTTTCTCCCCTTACCCATCTGTCTATCGCCTCCTTTGAATTCCATGCTATCACAGTTATTAGCCCTTTCAAGCTTAACATCCTTATCATTTATCGCCCTCCAGGTTCCCTCGGAGAGTTCATCAATGAGCGTGATGCCTTAATAAGCTCCTTTCCTGAGGACGGCTCACCTCTCACAGTTCTGGGCGACTTTAACCTCCCCACGTCTACCTTTGACTCATTCCTCTCTGCCTCCTTCTTTCCACTCCTCTCCTCTTTTGACCTCACCCTCTCACCTTCCCCCCCTACTCACAAGGCAGGCAATACGCTCAACCTCATCTTTACTAGATGCTGTTCTTCCACTAACCTCATTGCAACTCCCCTCCAAGTCTCCGAACACTACATTGTATCCTTTTCCCTCTCGCTCTCATCCAACACTTCCCACACTGCCCCTACTCGGATGGTATCGCGCCGTCCCAACCTTCGCTCTCTCTCCCCCGCTACTCTCTCCTCTTCCATCCTATCATCTCTTCCCTCTGCTCAAACCTTCTCCAACCTATCTCCTGATTCTGCCTCCTCAACCCTCCTCTCCTCCCTTTCTGCATCCTTTGACTCTCTATGCCCCCTATCCTCCAGGCCGGCTCGGTCCTCCCCTCCCGCTCCGTGGCTCGACGACTCATTGCGAGCTCACAGAACAGGGCTCCGGGCAGCCGAGCGGAAATGGAGGAAAACTCGCCTCCCTGCGGACCTGGCATCCTTTCCCTCCCTCCTCTCGACATTTTCCTCTTCTGTCTCTGCTGCTAAAGCCACTTTCTACCACTCTAAATTCCAAGCATCTGCCTCTAACCCTAGGAAGCTCTTTGCCACCTTCTCCTCCCTCCTGAATCCTCCTCCCCCCCCCCTCCCTCTCTGCAGATGACTTCGTCAACCATTTTGAAAAGAAGGTCGACGACATCCGATCCTCGTTTGCTAAGTCAAACGACACCGCTGGTTCTGCTCACACTGCCCTACCCTGTGCTCTGACCTCTTTCTCCCCTCTCTCTCCAGATGAAATCTCGCGTCTTGTGACGGCCGGCCGCCCAACAACCTGCCCGCTTGACCCCATCCCCTCCTCTCTTCTCCAGACCATTTCCGGAGACCTTCTCCCTTACCTCACCTCGCTCATCAACTCATCCCTGACCGCTGGCTACGTCCCTTCCGTCTTCAAGAGAGCGAGAGTTGCACCCCTTCTGGAAAAACCTACACTCGATCCCTCCGATGTCAACAACTACAGACCAGTATCCCTTCTTTCTTTTCTCTCCAAAACTCTTGAACGTGCCGTCCTTGGCCAGCTCTCCCGCTATCTCTCTCAGAATGACCTTCTTGATCCAAATCAGTCAGGTTCCCAAGACTAGTCATTCAACTGAGACTGCTCTTCTCTGTATCACGGAGGCGCTCCGCACCGCTAAAGCTAACTCTCTCTCCTCTGCTCTCATCCTTCTAGACCTATCGGCTGCCTTCGATACTATGAACCATCAGATCCTCCTCTCCACCCTCTCCGAGTTGGGCATCTCCGGCGCGGCCCACGCCTGGATTGCGTCCTACCTGACAGGTCGCTCCTACCAGGTGGCGTGGCGAGAATCTGTCTCCTCACCACGCGCTCTCACCACTGGTGTCCCCAGGGCTCTGTTCTAGGCCCTCTCCTATTCTCGCTATACACCAAGTCACTTGGCTCTGTCATAACCTCACATGGTCTCTCCTATCATTGCTATGCAGACGACACACAATTAATCTTCTCCTTTCCCCCTTCTGATGACCAGGTGGCGAATCGCATCTCTGCATGTCTGGCAGACATATCAGTGTGGATGACGGATCACCACCTCAAGCTGAACCTCGGCAAGACGGAGCTGCTCTTCCTCCCGGGGAAGGACTGCCCGTTCCATGATCTCGCCATCACGGTTGACAACTCCATTGTGTCCTCCTCCAAGAGCGCTAAGAACCTTGGCGTGATCCTGGACAACACCCTGTCGTTCTCAACTAACATCAAGGCGGTGGCCCGTTCCTGTAGGTTCATGCTCTACAACATCCGCAGAGTACGACCCTGCCTCACACAGGAAGCGGCACAGGTCCTTATCCAGGCACTTGTCATCTCCCGTCTGGATTACTGCAACTCGCTGTTGGCTGGGCTCCCTGCCTGTGCCATTAAACCCCTACAACTCATCCAGAACGCCGCAGCCCGTCTGGTGTTCAACCTTCCCAAGTTCTCTCACGTCACCCCGCTCCTCCGCTCTCTCCACTGGCTTCCAGTTGAAGCTCGCATCCGCTACAAGACCATGGTGCTTGCCTACGGAGCTGTGAGGGGAACGGCACCTCAGTACCTCCAGGCTCTAATCAGGCCCTACACCCAAACAAGGGCACTGCGTTCATCCACCTCTGGCCTGCTCGCCTCCCTACCACTGAGGAAGTACAGTTCCCGCTCAGCCCAGTCAAAACTGTTCGCTGCTCTGGCCCCCCAATGGTGGAACAAACTCCCTCACGACGCCAGGACAGCGGAGTCAATCACCACCTTCCGGAGACACCTGAAACCCCACCTCTTTAAGGAATACCTAGGATAGGATAAAGTAATCCTTCTACCCCCCCCCCTTAAAAGATTTAGATGCACTATTGTAAAGTGGCTGTTCCACTGTATGTCATAAGGTGAATGCACCAATTTGTAAGTCGCTCTGGATAAGAGCGTCTGCTAAATGACTTAAATGTAAATATAAATGGGGGGGCTTGCTTCCATTCAGCCACAAGAGGATTAGTGAGGTCGGACACTGATGTTGGGTGATTAGGGCTGTGCGATGGGGTTGAGGTCATGGCTCTGTGCAGGCCAGTCAAGTTCTTCCACACCTCGACAAACCATATCTGTATGGACCTCACTTTGTGCACGGGGGCATTGTCATGCTGAAACAGGAAAGGGCCTTTCCCAAACTGTTGCCACAACATTGGAAGGACAGAATCATGTAGAATGTGTAATGTAGTTCGTCTGTTGTTTGTAGAGAGTCAGACCGAAATGCAGCGTGTAGGTTACTCATGACTTTTAAGGAAGAATA